>NC_133324.1:75913993-76113861 GCF_042186555.1 Aquarana catesbeiana | reverse complement strand
GAGTCACCTTTGTGGCCCTTTACAAAATAAAGATTCCCACTAGAGGTGGCGACTGGAACAAGTCTCTGCTGCAAAAAGAGCAAAGATGGATATTCCAGTTACAGGCCACCTCTCCACCGGGTCTAAACGAATCAATCTCGTATGCCCCTTTTCTGCAGGGGTTCTCATCTGGGAAGACACAATAACTTATGGAAAAGGAACTCCTATCCCACACGTGCTAAAATATTCTGTGTAAATATGATAAGACCCATCAATATCATCATTCCTTTTCCCTCCTTTTTTCCTCTTCCCTCCCCTGTTTCTTCCCCTTTCCCCTCTTTCCCCCACTTTCCTCCTCCCCCTTTCCCTCCCCCCTTCCCTTCTTTCCCCCTCCCCTTCCCTCCCCTTCCCCTTTCCCACCCCCCCTCTTCCCTTTCCCCTCCCTCCCCCCCCCTTTTTCTTCCCCCCCTCCCCCTTCCCCCTTTCCCCCCCCCCCCCATTCTTCCTCCCCCCCCTCCCCCCCTCTTTTCGTTTCCTCTCCCCCCCTTTTTTCCCCCCTCCCCCTCGTCCTTTCCCATCCCCTTCCCCCCCCCCACGCCGACCAAAGTGGAGCTTTCCACCACATATTTTATCCATTTAGCGTTTCCAGTCTTATGTATACTGCTGCCTGGTTTTCCCCATGTACAATTATTAGTGTCATTATTGTTCTTTCCATTATTCTTAAATGTATGAGGTGTATACTGTTGTGTAGGTTATGGGATCTAACGATAATGGATCATACACTTTAAAACGCTCTATTTCTGAGGAAAATCTAGCCTAAAATACAGTTCAGAGTTCTTCATATGTAACAACATCTGGTATTATGTAATTTTTCTTTTTTGTTTATATGTCATTTAATTATGTAGTTGCAAGAGGACTATGCCACCATAATTGTGTAACCATGCTTAAGCAAACAATGATATGCAATGAACGATGTATATAGTATGGTCAGCCAGCAGTTAATCCACATTGCATGGACCATATATGCAGTACCCTGTGAATAAGCGATGAGGACTGTTATTACCATATCTCCACTATTATCCGTCCACACAGTATCTGATTCATGACTGTATGGCGCTGTGTTTACTGCTGCCTCTCCTTCAATGCCTGTTCTTCTCCTCTGGGGGCGGGGGAGCACCTTGTGTCTTCCTGGCAGGGTGAGAGAGGGGACGCTTGGGCCCTGCGTCTCCTATATGCGCCCACTAGGTGGCCACACCTTGTATTGGGCACTTCTCGCCCTGCCAGCGGCGTCCCGGATCTCTTCCGGACGCCGTGCTCACGCGCGCGCACCCTAGTGCACATGCGCGTGACGTAGCGGCGCCTGCGCAGTTGCGGCGGAAGCGACGGGGACGCTCGGAGGTGTTATCCTCTCCAGAATGCCGGGGGGATCACGTTTTAGAGCGCACAGTTGTGCTGCTCGTTTCCCCCATTGTGGGGGGGGGGCAACCACATACTTGCACCTGACGGGAGTTAGTCAATTGACACTCCCTATAAATATAAGAAATCTCAGAGGCACCTTATTGGATCCTCTTCAACTTGGAGACGCTAGGCAAGGCACTGACTGATCCATCAGAGTGGTAAGTACACCCGGAATGATGGCAATATTTCTATTTAGTTTTCTAGCAACTTGTTTCTTTTCAAATCATCTCTGATCTTGCCATGACTTTTCATCTACAATCCAATTTTTCAGAACTATGAATGTATCAACTCTTTTATTCAGTTCAGCCTGATTGGGTAACTAGTTCCACTACCACCCTTGCACTTTGACACGGTGTTGTTGCTTGTTGTTTTTTCACGGTATGCTGTTTGTGTGTTGTGCACTGCTGTGTTAAAGTTTTTTTTTTTTTTTCCTTTCTACACTCACAGTCCTCTTCTTTCCTTCCTTCTCACACACACTCACTGTCCATTCCACACACATCCTCACTCCTCGTCCCATTCCCTCACACTCCCCACATACCCACTCCCTATCCCTATCACCTTTCACTTAATCACATTTCACTCACTCACCACCTCACCCCCCCCCCCCTATTTATAGCACTCTCCCCCTTCCGTGTTTTCCTGTGTTCTTTTTTCCTCCCTCCCTTTTTCCTCCACTTCCTTTTCCTTTTCTTTTCTATCTTTCCTTCTATCCTCCCCTTTTTCTTCCCCTTTTCTCTTCCCCTCCCCTTCTTCCCATCCTTTCCCTCTATTCTTCTTCCCTTCCCTTTTCTTCCCTTGCACCTTTCCCTCCCCGTCTTTTCCCCTTCCCCTGTTTCTCTCCCCCCCCCTCCTTTTCCCCTTTTCCCTTCTCCCCCCCCTTCTTTCCCTTCCCCCTCTCTCCTTTCCCTTCCTTTTGTCCCCCCTTCTTTCCTCCCCCCCCCCCCCAAATAACCCCTCCCTCTCTCTTTTCACCATGTCCCATCTAGCGCTGCTGGTCTCCCTTTTTTCCCCCTCCCCCCCTTTTTTCACCTTGCCATTCACTTGTGGTCTGTTGGCACTTCTACCCCATTAATTCTTTCATATACTCTTATGTCGCATGGTGATTAATCGGCAGCAGGGCATTTTCTATTTTCCAGTTGATTTCTGTCTCACTCACTTATTCTTTGTTCACTTTTTTCTTTCCCTTTCTTTCCACTCTTTCTTCACATGCCTTCCCCTTCCCCTTCTCCTCCCTTTCCTCTTCCCCCCCCCCCTCCCTTCCCCCTCCTTCCTCCCCCCTCCTTCCTCCTCCTTCCTCTCTTTTTCTTCCCCCTCCCCTTTTCATTCTTTAGCAATGCCCTCCTGCATACCCATGGATTCATAATCTAGTAACCGTATAGAACTCCATGGTTGGTAAATTTCCCAACCATGTGGATGAACCAACTGACCCTTCGTCTTTCATTTTTTATTTTTTATTTTTAGCACTAACGTGAATTCATCTGAGTGCAGTTTGGATTGCCTATTTTGCCCCTTCCTTTCCCTCCCTCTCCTGTATGGGGGGTTGGTAGACGTGATCTCTCATAAGATACATTCAGTCCACCGCCCGCCCCCTGGGGAGTTGATCCGACATGGGGGAGACAGGGTAGCGGAGGAGAAATCGCATCAGCCCAAACATTTTGCAATGTTAGAAACGACATTGTAACGTCACAAATTCTGCGATAGGTAACTATACAACTTATTCAGTTACACTACAGGGTATGCATGTATGGTTTTGGTACTGTGGAAATCTGATGTTATGTTTGATATATGTTACCTTTTTTATAGTGGACAGTCATCCTCTGAAGAAGACCCGGGAAGGGTCGAAACGCGTCAGAATTTTTACATATAATCTTCGTTGTTCCACATATACTGTATTGCATATTGTCCTTATTTATAGGCATTTATTGTCATCCAACCTCAAGGATTCATTATTGGGGGAATTTTGGCTGCCCCCGTATACATTGTGTCTTGCATTGGTTTTAATTGTAGGCTTTTGTCCGTTGCAATTGTACGCCACATTCAGTTCATGTCCTGACTCTAATAGTCAGTATTCATTCTAGTGAATTTTCTTTTTTAATATGTTATTTATATTTTTTGTACCAATAAAATTCAATTTTTTCAACCACCTATATTGCACTTTATTGGCTGCTTAAAAGCCCCGATAGGGGGTTTTCATATTTTTTCAAGATTTGGGATTGTTTTTTGATTTCATCTTCAACGATGATGGTAAACAGATAGAGAGCTTTGAATCTCCCTAATGGGGGCATGGATAGCTTCCCATCTGCTGCCGAAACAAGAAGAAGTCCTGATCAGCCATTCACAGTAAGCTTTGCATTTTTATGAATTAACACAAAGCTTCCTCTGCTGAGGTGGAGAGTGTGACATCATCCACCTGCCTCTCCACCTAAGCCAATCAGAGAAACTCTTGTACTTATTCATAAAATACAAGGCTTCCTGTGAATGGCTGAGCTACCTCCTTAAGGGCCACTGGTAATAACTAGCCTTTCTCTAGCAGTACAGAGGCTGCCAGTCACCTAACAACCATTCCATACACTCAGGCTACAAAAAATCAGGCTAGGGTTTGTGTTCTTATGTAGTTTATTGTCTGAAGAACAACATTAACAGGAGAGGGAGGATGGCGGCATGAGGCATTCCCAAACGATTGGTACTCAGCAATTATAGGACAATCTTCTCCTTTAAGTGGTTCTAAAGGCTCAAGGTTTTTTTTACCTTCCTGCATTAAATGCAAGAAAGTAAAAAACCTTTTGTGTGCAGCAGCCCCCCAGCCCCCCCCCAATACTTACCGGAGCCCCATCTTGATCCAGCGATGTGCACAAGCAGAGAACATTAAAGAGCTGCGTAAACTGTTGGCGCTATATAAATCCTGAAGAATAATAATAATAATAATAACCTTGGTTTTCTGAGGACTCTCTCTTCTGATCAGCTGACACAGCAGCGGGAGCCAATCACAGCCAGTGAGCCAATGAGGAGAGATAGGGGGAGGGTGTAAATAGACACACAGAACAGCGGCTCGGGAGTCAGCCTGCTCAGTCCCCCTAAAGCAAGCTGCTTGCTCTGGGGGCATTTGGCAGGAGGGAGGGGCCAGCACCACCACTGGGGACCTGAGAAGAGAGAAACCACTGCGCATAGAAGGTAAGTATGACAAGTTTGTTATTGTTATTTTTTAAAAATTGCCTTTAATATCACTTTAAGTGAATGTGACTGTAATGGGGCGTACACACGGTCGGACTTTTCGGCTACAAAAGTCCGACACACGCAGACGGACCAAATCCAGTGGACAATCTGATCGTGTGTGGGCTTCCCCAGACTTCAGTGGACTTTTCCAGTCGCAAATCTGACGGACTTTAGATTTGGAATTTGCTTCAAATCTTTACATCGTGACTCCGCCGACCCCAGATATCCGCTCTTTTGTATGCTAGTCCAACGGACAAAAATCCACGCTAGGGCTGCTATTGGCTATTGGCTATCAACTTCCTTATTTTAGTCCGGTGTACGTCATCACGTACGAATCCGTCGGACTTTGGTGTGATCGTGTGTAGGCAAGTCCGGTCATTAGAAAGTCCTCCAAAAGTCTGTCGAAAGTCTGTCGGACAGGCTGTCGGACTTTTGTAGCTGACAAGTCCGACCGTGTGTACGCCCCATAAGACAATGCAAACCCCCCACAGCTAAAGACCACAAGGCAATCTTTATGGCTTCTGGTTACCTTGCACTAATACAAACTGTTTGTACCCAGTGTAGTTCCCAAAACACTTCTCAGTTACAGGGATTAGTTTAGGGTCACTCAGAAGCCCCCAGGACAGCTGCCACATTCCAGCTTCCTCCGGACATGGTCCAGCAAGTGAGACAGCACCTACCCAAACCAAGTCAGTTATTGTGAGGTTCCGAAAACAGGTTCAAGCAGAGTCCATCCAGGCCTTCAGCCTTAAGAGCTTCAGGCCTCAAGAGCAGTTGTATAGTTAATGAGCTGCCAGAGTGCAGCAGCCCCTCTGGCCCTGGAACCCTCCTGGGGAGAAGAAACCTAGCTATCCAATGTCTCAAACTATGTGTCCTCTTCCAGCCCCCTGCTGGACACTTCTCTCCAGGTGTTTGCTGGAACCTGATAAATATTTAGGCTGGTTGATTTGAATCTCCCGCTCTAAACTCTGGAGGCTTTTTTCAGAGGCAGAGGGAAGTAATCAAACTCCCAGCCAGTGAAACCCTAAATAAGCCAGAACTAACAATTACTGCTCCCTTGATTACAGAAGGAGCCAAAAACTAGATTTACCTAGCATCCTACACTAGGAGTGAGCTACAAAGAGGTTTACGCTCACTTTCTTAGCAAAGGGAAATCTCACCAATGGGACTCTGATGACAAAAAAAAAACATTAGAGTGGAGGAAAAGCCCAACTATAACTATTCTTAAAAATGCACCCCCCCCCCCAGTCTGGCCACATGATGCCGCAGCTCTGGCTCTTCTGCAAGGGAGAAGGGGGAAGCATCAACAATAGCTGGGCCATGGGAGACATATGCCCCGTACACATGGTCGGATTTTCTGATGGAAAATGTGCGATAGGACCTTGTTGTCGGAAATTCCGACTGTGTGTAGGCTCCATCACACATTTTCCATCGGATTTTCCGACACACAAAGTTTGAGAGCAGGCTATAAAATTTTCCAACAACAAAATCCGTTGACGGAATTTTCCGACGCACAAAGTGCCACGCATGCTCAGAATAAATAAAGAGATGAAAGCTATTGGCTACTGCCCCGTTTATAGTCCCGATGTATGTGTTTTACATCACCGCGTTCAGAATGATCGGATTTTCCGACAACTTTGTGTGACCATGTGTATGCAAGACAAGTTTGAGCCAACATCCATCGGAAAAAATCCTAGGATTTTGTTGTCGGAATGTCCGATCAATGTCCGACCGTGTGTACGGGGCATAAGGGTGGAGTCACAGCTAATGGAATTCCTAGCCATTTTCAAGCACTTCCTTACACAATGATGAAGGATCTTTTTTATACAGGTTAGGCAGGATAGGTAAGTGGAGGGGGGGGTGAGATTTTTAAGAATAAATTTAGTTAGTATTTTCTTCCTCTTTAATGGCCCAAATGCCTTCAGAATTCTAAAAATAACGAACCATAGCTTCTGATAATCTCTAGAAGCTTTTACACCATTTGAAATGGATGCTATGAAAGCTTCTTTAATGTAAAATGATTTATGTTTACTATCCCTTTTTACAGCCAGAATTGGATTTTCACTAAAAGCCCTTTTTCCCAATTCTGTTAAGTTAAACTTACCTGCCCTTACTTTCATCTCCTCCACAGAAGGGTAATTGATAAATTTTTGCTGTTTCATAAATATTTTTTTATGGCAAACCTAAATTGGATGCACATTGTGATTCCCCATTGATAAATCTCCCGGTAATCGCGCTGGATTCCATTACTCTCCATTAAGCTGATGAATTCCTGCTTGTAGTTTTATAATTCTGACCCCTGTGAACAAAAATAGAATACCTGGAGTCCGAGCATGAGGTTTGAATCAAGATTCTGATCGTTGGAAAGAATGTTCTGATTTTTTGTGTATTTATTTTTTTGTTGAAAAGTCTTTGAAGGTCTCCATGCTCCCAGAAATGGTTTGAGATCACAGCGGCAAAACCCAGTCTGCATGTTTTGTTCTAAGCCAGTCTTGTGTGTTTACTGGAAGTGTACAAGGTCTCTGATCTTTTTGCCATAAAACGCCAAGACACGCAAAGGGCACACCAATAACAAAGGTCAAAGCTGGGTCTATGATTTAAGGAGACACGGTCACTCTGCTCTTTCAAAAGCATTTGTTTTTTGTACTCTGTAACGTTTTAATGCAGAACTTACTAGACATGAGGACCCTTGGCGTGGGTGGCAACTGGCAAGCTTTTAAAATGCACACCAGCTCGCCTGCTTAATAAATAGTATAGGTGGCACAAAGTGGTCGATTTTTAATTACTATGATTGTCAGCACCATCTAGTGGTCATAAAGCCCTATTTTTTTTGGAATGCCTCAATCCGGAAAAATACTGCATCATTCCCACTAGATGGCACTGACGATCATATTAAATGATTATATTAGAAAAAATACAGCGATTTTTTTTGTTGCGGCTGTGCAAATGTTTGTCACATTTGTACAGTATTTTTTTCTCTTTTTTTTTTACAAATAGACCCAAGAGGCTGGTTAACAAGTAACGTGAATTCCTGCTTTTTTGTATTTTATTATGTAGTTGTTAGCAATCAAATGCATGCCTGAATGTGGTCTGGGAATGTGCTTAGGTAACCTATAAATACATCAGTGTTTTGTACTCTACAAAGTGCTGCTGCCTCCTGACAGTCCACCACCCTAGTAATTTATACTCACCTCTTCATGTTCCCTCATTGCTCCATTGGAACTCTCCCACCATTAATAAAGTTGTAGTTCCAGGTATGGGGGAGGATGTGACCTCCCTTATGTCACAGTCCTTGGGCCTGAGCAGCCAGTCACCAGGCCCAAATACACTATCATGTGATGGGGGAAGTGTAATGACATCATGCACAAGGGTAAGCTCTGACACCAGAGCTTACTTAGGGTGGACTTCTGGAGTGAGAACATGGGGAGAGAGTGCATATGTTAGGATACAAAACTATTCCTGACTAGGGTTCCTCCATAGGTTGAAAGGGGTTGTTGTTGAGTGACCTCCCATTTGATGGTGCCTGCATAATTCCAGAGCCAATGCTATTTGGCCAAGCCAGCAGCATGACTACAATAATTTTTTTGCTTGTCTGGGGTGGCATTCTAACCATCACTGTAGGGTTGCATTTTTCCTGCTGACCACCAATGTAGGGGGGATTTTCCAAATTACCTCAGATAAACTGGTATAAGTAATGGTTCCTTAAGAATAACTATTGCTTGTATTGTTCCCTGAGACCTTAAAATTATTTTAGGGGTTTCTCAGGGACTTAAAAAGTTGAGAAAGACTGGTATACGCTGTATGCAGAAATTCAAGCAGCTTAAACATCTTCAGCACCCAACACTTATGCTAATGTCAGATGCCTTGTCCCCCTCTGAGCCTCTAAGTACCATGGTTCCTTTCCCCAGGCCCTACATGACAACTGTGTTCTATGGTCAAATAGGGCTTAAGAAAGGAACCACACCTTGTAGAGGGGAGCCAGGCATCCAATACATTTGAAAGTGTCTGATGCTGAAGGTTCTTCCCCAGCAGAGTTCCTTAAGACAGCAGCGTAGAATCCAGGAAGGGATAAAGAGTAACCCTTTGCTTTGCACAGAAACCTTTCTATTGCAAATGTAAAAAAATTTGCAGAGATACTTCAAGGTACACAAGGCAACAGCTCGCCCATGTTGGTAAGTTCAGCATGGTGCGGCGGCAATAAAACACACACGCAGTCCAGGTGCAAATAATGGAACTTGTATTGAAGTATAGGAGAAACTGTTCATAACAAGCCTGGGGGAAGGAAGCCCAACCGGGAACACAAACACAGATGCCAACAGCGTGTAGTGGAGCAGGTCTAGCGTCTGTCTAGAGGGCCAGTCCAAGCCCAAATGGGAAGGTATCCAAGGAGAGTAGCAGTGACCTGTCCCTACACTACCCACAAGGCAGAATGTGTGCCAAACCCAGGAGCCAGGGTTTTAAATAGACTCTGCCACACCTAAGATGGCCTCCAGAGTAACATGAGTGGCCAGCATCTAACTGGATCACTGCCCTAGTGTTTTAGGAAACCATAGAGGAACCATGCCCCTCTTGACTTTCTCTCCCTCTGCACTGCCGCTGCAGATGAGCACCACCTGCAGTGGAGAAAACAGACTGCACCAGCCTACACCAAGGCTGTGTACTATAGACCAAATCATAGTGGGTCAGATTGTGGTCCTAAGCCATTGTGGAATCACCAAATGATTAGATTGGCACTCCTGCGAAGATACTGTAAAATGTGTACTTTATTCAAACAACTGTAAAAGCAGCACAGGAATGCTATGCTTTTTCCACTAAAGTTGACCTTTCTACAGCCATGTGTCCAAAACACGTATCTATACTGCTTTTACAGTTGCACCAATAAAGTATGGATTACAATACAATATCTAAAGTGTTGATCTGTTCATTTGTATATACTTCAAAGTACACCTGTGCCAAAACCTGAAGGTCATTGGGGAACCACCCCAAGTTATCCTTACCCCCTCACTGTATAGAAGCTGCACACCCCCTGTCTCTGCCAAAATGCAATGCCTGAGCCCTAAGTAACTTTCCTGCAGGCCTGAACATTGCTGAAAAGGGGTAAAAGGGTGTTAAGGGTAACTTTCTGAAAGTTGTCACCTTTATAGATGACAGGAGTGCCAACAAGTAGTGCTGAAGATGTAGATCACTGCCAAAAAGATATGACTGACACCTTAGGCTGCCAACTACCTGATACATCGCCTTATTCCATCCAGTGTTACCACAGGGTTACAGAAAGAGTGCTGGAAGTGAAAAAAGTTCATGATATGAAGCCTCTTGGCATCAACCCGACAAGGAACAAATCTGAAAGTGCAAAATCCATAAACAGGTCTGTTAAAAGTGTCTGCATAAGTTCAGTCTGAGACTTGAAGCACTTCTCTTCATGGGTGAATGAAGAGGTCCTTTTATGTACACAGAGGGCTCCTGCGTTGAAATCTACACTACGTGTCCTGGCAAAACATGTGCCTCTTAGGCTGGGGCTCTCTATGTGTATGTCACCTGTATGGCAGACATTTATATAGGAAGTGATTTGTGGGTGGTTCATGTTCCTCTGAAAGACTTCCTGAGATCAGAAGTAATAGAAATCAGATCTTTCAATGAGCCAAGGTTTCAGAGACAATAGATCACCATTGGATACTTCCCTTTTTAACTTCTTCATAGAACATTAGGTTTCCATTACGTTAACATCATATTTGACACACTTAACTGCTTGTATCAGTGATGCTCAATGACGAAATGTCTGCTTACATCCATTCTTAGTTTAACTCCTTCTAGTTACAATTTTTTGCTTTACCCCAAAGGCTCTTTTTATGATGACGTTTCTGTGATTACAGTCCAACTTTTTTTTTTGTTCTTGTTTTTTGGCTAGAACAGGGAGAGCCCCTTTCAGGTTTATTGCTGTGTCCCTATTGAGGGAATGTACCCTCACTTCCTGTGGAGCCCAGAAGGGATAAAAAATCTCTTGAAAGGGAACAAATACAAAAATATTTTTTTTAGTTGAGTAGGGAAGCATTAGAACATGTAACAATGTTCTTATTTCTGTCTATCCTTTCTTGTCCCAATGGCAACTCCGCTCCTTGTCTTGGTGTCATAGGGAGAGACAGTGAAGGGACTTCTCTCCAGAACTCCCTCAGAAAGAGATAACAACCTGAATCATAATGCTTCTCCACTCTATCCAAAACTTTACAAAGTTCAATTATACAAGTCATGTCAGAGCCATACTCATTCAGATCAGTGGCACGAATTCTTTATTTATTCAAGCGACTGATTTGGATTGTGTCTTGATGTTCCATTTTTGGGGCCTGTCCTGACCCCTATGCTATCGCTGACCTTCACTATGATTGTAATTTGGCTTTGGTTGTCTGTCACTCCCTATTTCAACCTTGGCAGACACACCGATTTTGATTTAGACTGTAGCCTTTCACTAACAGTTTCCACCTTCGGAGATAATGATATGCATTAATGCACATTGTGCACATAAACATGTACATGTTAGAAAAGCAGCTGACCATTTTCACAGGCTAACCTTCTGGCATGTCCAATTCCATAAAAGCAATAAAGACTAACGTAGCTAACTAGCTATCATTGCTGACCTTTCTGAAAATCCCCGGTTCCCTGGTTATCACAGTTTTTAATTCTTCTGGGTTACAGACCCAGATTATACTGTGCATGCAGCAAAAAGTCAGAAATCATTATAGCTTTAATTGTTCTGGGTGACCGCTGCACTCTGTGCATCAAAGACTCCTGACCTCTACCCTCTGAGTATTATGTACTCCTGAACAATGGACCCTGTGCATTATGCACTCCTGACCCCCTGCACTCTGTGTATTATGCACTTCTGATCCCTGCACTCTGTGTGTGGCCTACTCCTGGCCCCTCCACACTTCTAACCCCTGCATTTGGACCCCTGAACTCTGTGCATTATGTACTCCTGACCCCCGCACTCTGTGCATTATGCACTCCTGACCCCTGCACTCTGTGCATTATGCACTCCTGACCCATATACTCTGTGCATTATGTACTCCTGACCCCTGCACTATGTGTGTTTCCTGCTCCTGGCCCCAGCATTACACATTCCTGCCCCCTGAGCATTTTATATTGCTGTTCCCTGCACTCTGTGCAATATGCACTTCTGACCCCTACACTCTGTGCATTATGCACTCCTGACCCATTCACTCTGTGCGTTATGTACCCCTGACCCCTGCACTCTGTGTGTTTCCTGCTCCTGGCCCCTGCACTCTGTGCATTATACATTCCTGTCTCCTGAGCATTTTACATTGCTGACCCCATGCATTCTGTGCATTATGTACTTCTAACTCCTGCAATGTGACCCCTGCACTCTGTGCATTATGCACTTCTGACCCATACACTCTGTGCATGATGTACTCCTGACCCCTGCACTCTGTGCATTATGCAATCCTGACCCATATACTCTGTGCATTATGTACTCCTGACCCCTGCACTCTGTGCAATATGCACTTCTGACCCCTACACTCTGTGCAATATGCACTTCTGACCCCTACACTCTGTGCATTATGCACTCCTGACCCATGCACTCTGTGCATTATGTACTCCTGACCCCTGCACTCTGTGTTTCCTGCTCCTGGCCCCTGCACTCTGTGCATTATACATTCCTGCTCCTGGCCCCTGCATTACACATTCCTGCTCCCTGAGCATTTTACATTGCTGACCCCTGCACTCTGTGCAATATGCACTTCTGACCCCTACACTCTGTGCATTATGCACTCCTGACCCATGCACTCTGTGCATTATGCACTCCTGACCCATGCACTCTGTGCATTATGTACTCCTGACCCCTGCACTCTGTGCAATATGCACTTCTGACCCCTACACTCTGTGCAATATGCACTTCTGACCCCTACACTCTGTGCATTATGCACTCCTGACCCATGCACTCTGTGCATTATGTACTCCTGACCCCTGCACTCTGTGTTTCCTGCTCCTGGCCCCTGCACTCTGTGCATTATACATTCCTGTCTCCTGAGCATTTTACATTGCTGACCCCTGCATTCTGTGGATTATGTACTTTTAACGCCTGCAATGTGACCCCTGCACTCTGTGCATTATGCACTTCTGACCCCTGCACTCTGTGCATTATGCACTCCTGACCCATATACTCTGTGCATTATGTACTCCTGACCCCTGCACTATGTGTGTTTCCTGCTCCTGGCCCCAGCATTACACATTCCTGCCCCCTGAGCATTTTATATTGCTGTTCCCTGCACTCTGTGCAATATGCACTTCTGACCCCTACACTCTGTGCATTATGCACTCCTGACCCATTCACTCTGTGCGTTATGTACCCCTGACCCCTGCACTCTGTGTGTTTCCTGCTCCTGGCCCCTGCACTCTGTGCATTACACATTCCTGCCTCCTGAGCATTTTACATTGCTGACCCCTGCATTCTGTGCATTATGTACTTCTAACTCCTGCAATTTGACCCCTGCACTCTGTGCATTATGCACTCCTGATCTATGCACTATGTGTGTTGCCTACTTCTGGCCCCTGCATTACACATTCCTGCCCCCTGAGCATTTTACATTGCTGACCCCTGCACTCTGAGCATTATGTACTTCTAATGCTGCGTTCATGCGACCGGTTTTTACATCGGAATGAACTCTGAAGGTCTTTCTGATGGAGTTCCAACGGAGTTCCGCTGAAACTGTCTTGCGTACACATGATCACACCAAAGTCCGACCATCTAGAACGTGGTGACATACAACACATACCACGGGACTAGAAAAAGGAAGTTCAATAGCCAGTAGCCAATAGCTGCCATCTCGTACTTATGTAGACAAAGTAATCTGGATAGCCGCACACCGGACAAGATGCAAGTGCTTTTATTGATAAAAACTGGAACATGGAATGCACAAGACACTACAGCAGGAACGTACAGGAATCAGCTGACGCATTTCACACTTATGACAATACTGCTGTATTGTCTTGTGCATTCCATGTTCCAGTTTTTATCAATAAAATGACCTTGCACCTTGTCCGGTGTGCGGCCATCCAGATTACTTAGTCTACTTTTGCTTGTCTCAGCATTAGTCAGCACCTGGGGCTCTTTTTCTTTGGAGGATTTGAATTTGCTCACTCGTCTGTCAGCCCAGTCCTGCCTGAGCGGTTGAGTTTTCTTCGCTTCGTTTGGATTTCTGGATTTATGCCGTCTCATACTTGCTTCAGAGCATGCGTTGTTTTTTGGTCCATCGGAACAGCATACAGACGAGCAGTTTTCCTGATAGAAAATGATTCCGTTGGAAAGATTTGAAACATGTTCTATTTCTAGGTCCATCGGAATTTTCAAAAACAAAAGTCAGATGAGGCCTACACACGATCGTAATGTTCGCTGAAAAGATTCCGTCTGACTTTTCCTGCCGGAAAGTCCGACCGTATGTACGCGGCGTTACCCCTGCATTTTGTGCTCAACACATGCCTAACACTCTGAGTGTCCTGCTCCCCTGCCCCCTTTACTTTATGCATTGCCCATTCCTGTACCCTGCACTTTGTGCATTACCTACTCCTGACCCCTGCATCCTGTGTGTTACACATTCCTGACCCCTGTACTCTGTGTGCATTACACACTCCTGACCCATACACTAAATAAGCTATTTTGTAAATTTTTTACTCCCAACCCTTACACAGTATAAATACTCCTATCCATTCTAAAATGACGTTTTTTTAAGGTAGGCTCGGACAAAGTATTTGCTCTCTAGGGAGTGATTCTAACTGTGGGGGGGATGGGCTACCACTGACACGACAGCGATCACTGCTCCCAATGACAGGGAGCAGTAGATCCCTTTCATGTCACTAGGTAGAACGGGGAAATGCCGTGTTTACATAGGCATCTCCCCGTTCTGCGGCTCCGTGACACGATCGTGGGACACTGGCAGACATCAAGTCCACAGGACCCGCAGGCACGGTCACGCTGTATGCGGCCGCCGCGCGCGTCTCCGCTAGCCCCACCAATTAAAGGGGACATACAGGTACATCCATTTGCCTACCGCTGCCATTGTGCCGACGTATAGCAGCGTGCAGTGGTCGGCAAGTGGTTAAAGCAGAATTTCAGCCCCCCAATTTTTTTTTTAAACTCAGCAGCTACAAGGACTGTAGCTGCTAACTTTTAATAAGGACACTTACCTGTCCAGGGAGCCCACAATGTCAGCCCCCCGAGGCCGAGTCGTCCACTGGGTCAGGTGCAGGCACCGCCATTCCAACTAAGGGAAATCGGCAGTGGCCTGCAGGCTTCACAGCCGGTTTCCTACTGCTCATGCGCGAGTCGCGAGGCGCTTTGTGAATGGCCAGTTTGTCTTCTGGGACACACACAGGTCCCAGAAGGCACAGGGGAGAAGGACAAGGGCTCGCCACAGAAGAGGACGTGACGTACTGTGCCGCGGCCGGGCTAGGACAGAAGTCAATGTATTCTTTCTAAAAAGGTAGGTAAGGTAAAAAAAATTAAAATAGATATCCAAAAAACGAGGGGTGATCTTTAGCTTAAGACCACCTTGTAAAAGTGGGTGGGACTCCGCTTTAAGCTTGGCTGCCTGCTCCCCCTCCTTTAGGTACCCATTGACTGCAACATTTTTATACCATGGAGCAGTGAAACTTTCATACGTGAAGCTGATTAGGTTTTTATTCTTTATATTTTTATGATTTGGCTCTACGTGAATATAGGTGTGGTAAGTCTGTAGCCCCATTGGGCATTCCAAAAGATTGACCTAAGTATCTATGATCTCTGTTTTGCTAACCTTTGAAAATAAATGTGTGAAAGATTTGCTGCAGTTGTTAAAGCAGGCATTTTAGATCCTCTGGAATAAATGCTCCCAGGGTTGTAAAAAGAACTCAAAGCTGTTCTTCTTTAATGTGCCGTTGTCACATTAAGCCTTAAATATGTTGTCTGTAGCACAAGTGTTTCATTTAACCCGATGATAAAAGAATTGGATGGAACATCCTAATACCTCTCAGCCCCGTCTCTGCATTCCTGTAAGGTTCGTGTTTTGCCTGGCCAGAAGTCTCACCGTCAGCTGTAGCTACTCATCGATATGAAGTCTCGGTAACAGCTGGACTTTTTCACTGTTTTTATTAAGGCTGAACTGGACTATAGAAAATATCTTACTCAACACAATTTTCAAACAACCTTCACAAAAATGTTATCAGTGTTATGAACGCAGGAGGTTTTGTCCAGAATACATAGGAATTATTCTCTTGATAATGAGTTTTTTCCTGTTATTGGGGTCAGAAAACCTAAATTTGCGATGCGTACTAATCCAGCCTACTAGGGTTCTTCCAGAGGTTGTTAGTGGTTCTCTGAGCAATTAACAATTTCTGACTCAGGTAAGTAATCACTGACATCAATTGGTCTTTTTAGCTATTTGTACAGGAAGGGTGTTCTTTCCATTAACCATCACTGTAAGGAGCATTCTTTCCATTGACCACCACTGTAAGGGGCGTTCTTCCCATTAACCACCACTATATGGAACATTCTTTCCACTGACCACCACAATAAGGGGCATTCTTCCCATTGATCACCTGTCAGGGCTGGGCTCAGCCCTTCCTTCTCTGAGCTGGCTGCTCAGCTGTCAGCTAATTGTCAGCTCCTATCTCTCCACAGTTACTCAGCTGTTGATGATATCCTGGTAATCAGTCCTGCCTATTTAAGCCGTCCAGTCTGGAGGAGCTCTGCCTTCGCCTTGGTCAAACATCACAGAAACTCTCCTGCGATCCTGTTCAAGACTTGCTTTGTTGACATCCCTTCTGGCTCCAGATCCTGCTTGCTGTTCCACTACATTGATCCCTGACTTCTGGCTTGGCTGACTCTCCGTTCTGGTTACTGAACTTTGGCTATGTTTTGACTATATTTGTTCTTTTTACTTTTATTATTAAACAAGTGTGATTTAACTGTACTTCTGTCTCGGCCTGATTTCATGGTTTCTGACACCACCACTGTAAGGAGCATTCTTCCCATTGACCATCACTGTAAAGAGCATTCTTCCCATTTACCACCACTGTAAGGAGCATTCTTCCCATTGACCACCATTGTAAGAGGCGTTCTTCTCATTGGCCACCATTGTAAGGGGCGTTCTTTCCATTGACCACCACTGTATGGAGCATTATTCCCATTGACCTCCACTGTCTGGAGCATTCTTACAACTGACCACCACTGTAAGGGGCGTTTTTCCCATTGACAACCACTGTAAAGAGCATGCTTTCCATTGACTACCACTGTATGGAGCATTCTTCCCATTTACCACCACTGTAGGGAGCATTCTTCCCATTAACCACCACTGTAAGGGGCGTTCTTGCCATTGACCACCACTGTAAGGGGCATTCTTTTCTTTAAACACCACTGTAAGAAGCATTCCTCCTTTGACCACCACTGTAGGGAACATTCTTCCCATTGACAATCACTGTAAGGAGCATTCTTCCCATGGACCACCACTGTAAGGGGCATTCTTCCCACTGACCATCACTGCATGGAGCATTCCTCCCGTTTACCACCACTGTAAGGGGCATTCTTCCTATTGACCACAACTGTAGGGTGCATTCTTCCCATTGACCACCAAAGTAAGGAGATTTCTTCCCACTGATCACCAATGTATTGAAGCCCTTCTCTCACTCACTTTTCCAGTAACCACTAACATCCTCCTCCTACTGATCACCAATCTAAGAGCACCCTTTTCCACTGAAGACTGATGTTAAGGAACATCTAATTGACCACCAGTGTAAGGTGACAATACACTGACCGCTAATGTAAAGGGCCATTTAAATTACCACCAATGTAATAGGGAACTTTTTCATTGACCATGATAAAAAGCAGGCATTTTTCCACTGACCTCCAATGTGAGTGAGCACTGTAGATTGTATTGCTTGCATTCATTTTCTGGCAATTATTATTGTTAGTCATTTTTTTTGCTGAAAATATTTTTGTTCTATAGAGCAGGCTGGGTGTTTAATACGTTAAGTGCACCATATTCCTAATTCTTATATTGCAACTTACTATTCACTCTAATGTACCCTGAGATATAACTAAAGTAATTGTTAGCAGGGGTTACCTGACACCTGGAAGTCATTTCAAGGGTTCTTATATACTAAGAAGGTTGAGAAAGGCCGGTCTAATCCAATTAGCTGAGTTTTGTTATACTGAGCTATGTTTTTCAAATGGAGCGAGTCGAGTGATTGCTATCAGTACGTTATGAGATCTGTGGTTAGGAAGAGCCACCAATTGTGGCTGAATCTGGCTTAACATAACTATTAAAGTGCAAACCAAAAATGCAGTAATGCATCGATTAAAAATGTAATCTGTTTGTAAATGCAACTTGTGAAAATACCTAAATTTAACTTGTTTTCAGCCTCTTCCTATGTACAGGAAAACTCAAACTGGGAGGGGGTTTAGTAGTAGCTGTAGAAGCCCATCAAGTGTGTTGTGGTGTATGTGTGCTGACACGAAACGTGCTGATTGGAGGAGAGAGCAGGAAGATGACCTCGTCAGTAGGCTGTCGCTCCTTCATTGTCCAATTACAGCCTGGGGGCTTTACTACAGTTAAGCAAGTTAGGGCCAGTTCACACCACATGCAGTCCAGTGCGTTTTTTTTTTTTTTTTTGCATCAAAAACACATAGAAAGTAGGGCATATGGTTTTCAATGGCATAGTTCACACCAGTGCTTGCAGTTCTAGTGCGTTCCAGTTTCAGAAAAAAAAAGTAGAACGTTCTGCATTTTTCTTGCACTGGACTGTACTGGAATGCTGTAAAATGCATAAAAAAACGCACCAAAAATGCACTGGAACACACGTGTCCTTATTTAAGGTTAAGAAAAAAGAGGGGGGAAAAAATGTACTGGACTGCGTCAAAAACACACCAAAAACGCACCAAAAGTGCGCATGCAGAAAAGCATCTGGAATGCATCCGGACTATGTTTCTCTGGTGTGAATTGGCCCTTAAGCAGTTAATAGAGAAAACATACCTCCCAACTTTTTGAGATGGGAATGAGGGACACCTATCAGCAAAAGTATGCAGTCATAGGACACACCCCCTGCCACACCCCCTTAAAGGAGAATTGTACAAAAAAACAAGATTGGTTAAACCCACAAGTGCTTTTTTACAACTACTATTCCTTTTATATTGACTTTTGAAATTTACAAATGCAGCAATTTAGAAATCGGATGAAAGGTTTAGCTCTGAAAAACACTTTTTGATAGATAAAAAATGCATTTTATATACAACTATATAGATCAGACCAAAATGAGGGACAAATGAGGAGGAATGAGGGACAGAGGGACATTGCTCCAAATCAGGGACAGTTGGAAGCTATGGAGAAAAGTCAGGTCACCATGCTGTGGGTCAGGGCTGTATAAATCTCATGACTGGATGGTCTTAGAACTGGATACAAGTCTTTTTACAAGTACAATATCTTCCATATACTGTATACTGTATATTATATCTTTAAATGGAGTTACTTGCCTGGAATTCAGCTTTAAACACTGGCTGTGTTTAGGTGCCTGTAGTGGAAACGAGTCTGGTGCAACTGATAAGCAAGCACAGCAGTTCTTTTCCTATTACTTTGGGTTATAGGATAAGTAGGGAAAAGGTTAGGATTATAATAGGAATTCGATAATTGTACTAGTGCAGATATACATTACCAACCCTTAGCTTTTGCAGCAGAGATCCTCTAGTTCTTGCCTTTACTGTTGCTTCTCATTGCCTCGAACCATCATCATACAGCCCAGAAAATCCTATGCAGCTGCTAATAATCTGCATAGGTCTGAACCTGAGCTGCCCTCGATTCATAGCATTTTATCCTGAAGATTGGCTTTGTAATAGCTGAGCACTGTATTTTGGGAAGTTGTGTTGAATGTCACATGTGCCCCATACCTGGAAGTACCTTAAGGCTTTTTCTAAAACAGATACCATATTCAATTTTTTTTTTACCTCTTTCCAATACTCATGGGGAGTATCTAGGACAGCAGTCTCCTTGCTTTTATCCGGCCCTTGGTGCAATATTTCATTTTCTGATGCCAACAATGGGGCATAATACCCCCCCCCCCGCACTGCATACCTCCCAACTTTTCGAGATGGGATTGAAAGACACCTACCAGCAAAAAGTATGCAGGCATAGGACACACCCATTGCCACGCCCCCTTAAAGGAAAATTTTACAGAAAAAACAACATTGGTTAAACCCACAAGTGCTTTTTTTACGCTACTATTTCTTTATATTGGCTTTTGGAATTTACATATGCAGCAATTTAGAAATCAGATGAAAGGTTTAGCACCGGAAAACACTTTTTGAAAGATAAAAAGTGCATTTTATATACATCTATATAAATCAGACCAAAATTAAGGACAAATGGGAGGGAAAGAGGGACAGAGGGACATTGCTCCAAATCAGGGACAGTCCCTCCAAATCAGGGACAATTGGGAGCTATGCCACTGACACCAACAAACGGACACAATTCCTCCCAATGACAACAACAATGTAGTACAGTTCCTCCCAGTGACACCAAAGATGGGGCTTGATTCTTCCTAGCCAATGACATGAACAATGGGGCACAATTCCTCTTACTGACACCAAACATGGAGCATTGTTTACTCCCACTGATGCAGGGACATTTTTTTACTTCCAGTGGCCACAGTCCATCCCCCCTGATATCTGAAGGACAGTAAACTGGCCCCTTGATTAAAAAGTTTGGAGACCCCTGACCTAGGAGATTCCTCCATCCACTCTATTGTTCAGCTGACAATTTACACCTGATCCCTTTGACAAAGTCAATTGGAAATTTGACTTTTGTTGAACCGGGTGATGCCAACAGGGCCACCCACAGGTCAAAAATTTGAGCCATATATGACCAGCTCACACCGCCAACCTACTCTTCCCACCCCCAAATCTACCTCTGCTACTTAAGATTGCAACCACCCCCCCCTCAACACCAGTGTGCCAACACCCCCATTCACTACAACCCCTGTGCCTTCACCGTACTACAAAATCTGAAATCACCCCACCACTGCTTCTTCACACCAGTCCCCCTCCATGCTTCCATCACCATAGCTCCATCCTCCTCCCACCACCACACCTGTTGACCCACTCTCAACGCTGCACCTGATCCCACCATTACTTGTGTCAGTTCAAACAACTTTTGTTGAAGGAGCCTGCTGGAAAATTTTTGGCCAGTCAGTGGCTGCATCCAAACAGATGGTGACTGTTAGAATACAATAGACTATTATAATATGTCAAAAAAAGGGGAATTATTTGGCGGGACTTTCGAGGTGCCAGCAACAAAGGAAAGTCATTACAATGCTCGACAGTGGGTATGTAAAATTTAAAGATTTTTATTGTTATATACAATGACAATGACTTTCCTTTGTTGCTGGCACCCCCAAAGTCCCGCCAAATAATTCCTCTTTTTTTGACATTTATATACAGGGATGTTGGTGCCTTTCATCTGTCATTGCCACCCACCCATATTACTATTTTCCACTATTATAATATATTATATTTATATAATATAATAGACTTTTTCTATGATTTCTTTGCAGTGTAATAATTCATATTTCTTAAATTAAAGAATGCAAAAAAATAAATAAAAAATACAATAGACCAGCAGTGGGTTTTGTCCATCTGTGCCAATTAGCATGAATGATGGAATCTGTTATGCCACGTACACACGACCGGACTTTCCGGCCGCAAAGGTCCGACGGAATAATTCCGTTGGACATTCCGATCGTGTGTGGGCTTCATCTGACTTTTTCTTTCGAAAATCTTGACGGATCTAGAAATAGAACATGTTTCAAATCTTTCCAACGGATTCAATACGGGAAAACCTTTTGTCTGTATGCTAGTCCGACGGACCAAAAACGACACAAGGGCAGCTATTGGCTACTGGCTATCAACTTCCTTTTTCTAGTCCCGTTGTACGTCATTGCGTTCTAAACGAACGGACTTTGGTGTGATCGTGTGCAGGCAAGTCCGTTTCAGCAGAACTCCGTCGGAAAGACCGCCAGAGTCTACTCTGACGAAAAGTCCGGTCGTGTGTATTCGGCATTAGATTTTTTTTTTTTTTTTAGCCTGTAACAGAGTATGGCCAGCTAGTTGTGTTGAAATCTAAATCAATATGAAGAATTGAAATAAAAATGTTCCGGCTGTATTGCGTAAGTAGTTTTAAGATTTTGCGCTGCAAAGCATTCTTAATAATTTCTTAACTTTTATTGTTTTTAATGGAATACAAATGTTTTCTTTGTTCACTGCAGTTTATGCTTTTCTGTGGCTTGTTTTATTGGTCCATGAAAAATGTAAATAATTTGCTCTATTATGCCTTGTCATGTCATATTGTGTTAATGTTATAATTATTTTGACATTGTACTTATGCATTTATTTATTTATTTTCAGGAAGAGCTGTTGCAAAGGATATAAATTTGTCCTTGGACAATGCATTCCAGAAGGTAAACACTTCTTGAAATACCATGATTTTTTTTTTGATGATACCATTTAAAAGCTAAGACCCCTCAAAATAAAACAGTTCAGTTCAGGATGAATATTGCAGTCCTTCTAAAGTCAAACATGAGATGCATTTTCTGTAATTTATAATAATAAGAGCCAGGCTAAGACCTACTCACTGTGACTAATGGGGAAGTGTTTGGATTAGCCATTCTTAACCAGGGTTCTGTGGAACCATAAGGTTCCTACAGAGGCTGCTAGGGGTTTCTTGAGTTGTGGATGACTGACATTCCATTTTTATGGTGCCTGCATACTTCTGGGCCCAACACTAGTTGGCAGAGCCAGCTTCATGACATATATGACATGTATAGTTGTCTGTAAGCGGGGCATTCTGACCACCACTGTACGGGAAGCAGTCTTCCTACTGGTCACCAATGTAAGGGACATTTTTTCCACTGACCACCAATATAAGGGGGCCAATCTTCCGACTGAATACCAATGCATTCAGGCCATTTTTACCACTGAACACCAATGTGTAGGGGCCATTTTTCCCAATGACCACCAGTAGATTAATTATAGCAAGGGTTTGTTAGAACTGATAATTATCTTAAGGTATTCCTCTGGGGTAAAAACAGCTGAGAAAGGCTGGTGAAGATGGAAAATTGGGGCAGAGAGGTGGGTAGTTATATGAAGCTAGTGGGTGACCCATACATGCTTCTATCCAAAACTATATAACAAGTGAAACTCCAAATTTGTTACAAGAAAATTCTCTTTACATAAACTATGTGTATTGAAAGACTTCTGAAAACTTTAATGAAGATTCTTACCTTGTTTATGGTTCAGGAGAAACGAATGGAACAATTCTCATGCCTTTTATCAAACTGACTACTAACTGGAACAGTCTGCCCTCATTATCATCACCACCAGACAGTATCTAACTAAAAATGAAGCACCAAACGCAGGAGAAGGAAATTCGATTTCGGGGGGCATTCTGTACACAATGTACAGCACCCCCTTTTTGAAGCAGAGATCCAGCCATTTCCAGTTCTCTCCCCGCCTCTCCCTGACGCCGGCATCAGTAGTGTGGGCACCTGGCTGTGACAGCTTGTGGCTTCACAGCCAGGTGGGCATTGCGTATGTGCAAGTTGTACTGCGCATCCTGAATGGCCGAGCAATCTTCTGGGACCTGTGATGTGTACCAGAAGATTTCAGGGAGGAGAACTTCTGCTTGAATCGCCTTGGCGGAGCGATCGGAAGTGGGAGCTGGGTAATTGTCAAAAATAGGTACCTGCCCCCCCCCCCCCCCCCCCAAAAAAATGACATGCCAAATGTTGCATGTCAGGGGGTAAGGAGTACTTAAAGCAGAAGTTCCACTTTTGGGTGGTACTTCGCTTTAAGGGTGTGGCTGTTGTATCTATGATTAAGATAGTTGCAAAGAAGTGGACTTATTTTAGCAGATTTGAAAATCTTGAAGTATATCTAAATTCCAAACCTTTTCATTTAGTTTTGAATAGATGGGGAAGATTGGAAACTGTCAGGTGTTTATTGGTGGAAGTAGAAAAAAAGGTAAGGGTCGTCTGATCTCTTAAAGCAGTAGGTGTTCTCAATCCGGTCTTAGGCAGTGTAGAGGGAACGATTCTCCATTGGCAGTGCTCCCAGGAGTTATGGCTGAAGGTCAGCTCTTTGCTCGAGTAGGTATTGGGTGTACAGGAAAGTGCTAAAACCAGAACATATAAAATCCAGATTTAATTTTATTCAGTCTCTTATATAAGAAACAAATCCAGCACATTTCAGGGGGTTCAAAGGGCCCAACTTTATCAGGGCTACATTTAACACCTAAAAGCTTTGACTAGTATGCAGTATTGACTGTAATGTAAGTGGTAAATCCTATCCCAAGCATTAAAAGCTATGTATTTGTACATTTTTTTAAACCGAAATAATAACATATATGAATACCATTGGAAATGATATTCTATACATTTTTTTTTTAAACTTTATACTGTATATTTTTATATTATCTTTTCATATTTCCTATCTGCACTTGATGTCCTAAGTTTGTATGATATATCCTTATATGATATTGCTTAGTTTTAGAATATTTTACAAATAAATGTATTTATGATTGATATGCTACACCAACCCTTTTCAACCAGGGTGCTGTGGCACCCTGGGTTGTCTTCTGGGTTCTTCAGGGGTACCCTGGCAAACTACCAAAAAAATTGCCCAAACATTTTCAAAAAGCCTGATTTTATTACATAAAGCCACAAGTTTTTTTTTATTGTGCAGCATTACAACCTTGGGCTCTGTGTGGGCCAGGCTTTGGCGTCCCAACAACTGATGACATCATTTTAAGGGAAAAAACACTGGTGTATACCACTTACATATTACCGATCATCATCTATCTGTGTTATTGATAGCCCTAAAGAATGGGAATGTCAGCCCCTGAAATGCAATGGATTTTTTTGTAATAAGAGTGTGAATAAAAAAAAAAATTTATTTTATGCATTCTGCTTTTGGCACATTTCTCCTTGTACACCCAGATTAATATTGGTTTCTTTGTTGCCATTGGGGGGGGGGATTCACTCTTTTGTCCTTTTCCATTTTTGACCATTGTCACCACAACATAAAATGAGGGAAAGTCATAAACCAAAATTTTAACAGATGCTGACCATTCCCTACTTCATCAAAAAGGAAAAAAATCGTTTTGCCTTTAGATATATTTTTTTAACGGCTGGAGATTGCAAGGTACGATGATTTTTAACCGGTTCCCGACCACCGCATGTAGATATACGTCGACAGAATGGCACGGCTGCGCAAATGGGCGTACCTGTATGTCCCTTTGAATTTGCCGCCGTGCCATCGCATGCGCGCGCACCCGCCGCAAGCTCTGTGAGTAGGATCGCGGGTCCCGCGGACTCGATGTCTGCGGGGATACCCGCAGTCGTCTCACGGAGAGGAAGAACGTGGAGATGTAAACAAGCATTTCCCCGTTCTGCCTAGTGGCAATGTCACTGATCACAGCTCCCTGTAATCGGGAGTGGTGATTAGTGATGTGTCACACGTAGCCCCTCCCCCCACAGTTAGAATCACTCCCTAGGACACACTTAACCCCTACAGCGCCACCTAGTGTTAACCCCTTCACTGCCAGTCACATTTACATAGTAATCAATGCATTTTTAATCACACTGATCGCTGTATAAATGTGAATGGTCCCAAAAATGTGTCAAAATTGTCCGATGTGTCCACCATAATGTTGCAGTCACAATAAAAATTGCTGATCGCCGCCATTACTAGTAAAAAAAAAAAATATTAATAAAAATGCCATAAAACTATCGCCTGTTTTGTAGACGCTATAACTTTTGCACAAACTAAATAATAAATGCTTATTGTGATTTTTTTTTACCAGAAATATGTAGAAGAATACGTATCGGCCTAAACTGAGGAAAAAAAATGTTTTTTTATATATTTTTTGGGGGATATTTATTATAGCTAAACGTAAAAAATTATGCGTTTTTTTCAAAATTGTCGCTCTTTTTTTGTTTATAGCGCAATAAAAACCACAGAGGTGATCAAATGCCACCAAAAGAAAGCTCTATCTGTGGAAAAAATTTTGTTTGGGAGCCATGTCGCACGACCGCGCAATTGTCAGTTAAAGCGACGCAGTGCCGAATCGCAAAAAGTGCTCTGGTCTTTGGCCAGCCAAATGGTCCGGGGCTGAAGTGGTTAAAATGGATAGTGTTGCAATGCATATGTGTGTGTTATATGCTGTAAATATACAGTGTATTTATAAGGCCTTTTAGATCAGCCCCGTAGTTAAAGTATAACAAAAGGCAAAACTTTTTATTTTTAGTTTTGGATAGGGTGGAGAGGGATTAGAACCCCTGTCAGTTTTTATTGCTGTCTGTGCTCCCCGTTACGTAGATTCACCATTATCATTGAAAGGGAAAGTAAAAAGAAATCCCACATATTGGGCTGTCCCCAAAAAAGTAATAGAGGGAAAATATTCCAATGGGGACACTCATTCTGGTGACCTTGGAGGGCCCTGAGGAATTCTCTTAATTTGCAGGGATTTCCTCTAACTTCCTGTTTGGCTGTGAAACAGGAAGTGAAGGGAAATCTCCACAATGGGACACAGATGGCAGAAATAAATTTAACAGAGGTTATAGCCCTCCCTTGCTCTATTCAAAATAAAATAAAAAGTTTTGTCTGTAGTTCTACTTTAACTTTGTGCTGTAATAAAACACTGAACTGTATATATTATATCTTTGTTTCTTCCCAAGACAACTGAGTACATTGATCTCCTGCCATAAAATTCATGAAGGGGTTATATTTTGTTCCAATACAAGTTAACTATGAGCAATAGGATGCTGTGTCATTCTGACTCCCTCCCATAGTCTAAAAATTCAGTGCCTTAAAGTGGTTGTAAACCCTGTAAAAAAATGTCAAAAAAACAAACAAAAAACCTGCTAGACAAAGGCATAATGAGCTAGTATGCATAGCATACTAGCTCATTATGAACTACATACCTGAGATCCAAGCCCCCTGCAGTGGTCCTCATTCACCGCTCCGGCGGCCGACATCTCTCTGGAGAGTTACTTCCAGGTATCACGGCTCCGGCGCTGTGATTGGCCAGAGCCGCGATGACGTCACTCCCGCCTGAGGTAGCGGCACAGTACAACTGAAGCAACGGCACGTACGTGGCATTGCTTCAGTTTGCTTAAGTGCGCATGTGCCGATAAAATCGGCACATGCAAATACAGGGATATCTCCTAAACCATGCAGGTTTAGGAGATATCCAGTGTAGCTACAGGTAAGCCTAATTATAGGCTTGCCTGTGGTATAAAGTGGTTGCAAAGGGTTTACAACCACTTTAAAGTAAATGTAAACCCTAGCAATCAATTTATTTTATTTATTCTATTTTGATCTGTTAAAGTGGGTGTACCTACTATAGCTATATGTACTGGCTCCAATCCTTCTTTTCTGGAGTCCGTACTCCCCCCCCCCGCGCGCCGTGTTTGGCTCCACTTCTTGGTGCTCCACCATAAGAAGCCACTTCCTATGAGGGTACACCTGCGGTCTCACTCCTGAGCTGGGCAGTGTGCATCTATTGACACACGCAGCGAGGCTTGGCCCTGCCCCCTGCTCCTTCCTCACAGGATTTGACTGACAGCAGCAGAAACCATTGGCTCTCTGAACCTGAAGGGAGGATAGTTACAGATGACACAGAGAAGGCAACTGTACTACTGTAAATGATTTATTCTCCTCAGTTTTTACACAGAAAAAGAAGGGGTATACCAACCACAACAGTATTGTTAGTAACACGTCGCAGGATGTACCCTTGTGGCTAACAGAAGCCAGTGTCCATAAAAGACTAGAAAAGCTTAACACAAATAAATCACCAGGACTGGGTGGGTTACACCCGAGAGTCCTCAAAGAACTCTAACCAGACCATTATTCCTAATCTTTATTGACAGCAAATTGACAGGGATGGCACCAGCTGATTGGAGAAAAGGCTACATCATACCAATATTCAAAAAAGGGCAGAGACATATACCTAGAAACTACAGGCCTGTCAGCCTAACATCCATAGTATGTAAATTATTGGAGGGGATGATAAGGGATTATATCCAAGAATTTGCTGATGAAAACAGTATCATTAGTAGTAATCAGCATGGGTTTACGAAGGATCATTCCTGCCAGACCAATCTGTTAACATTCTACGAGGCAGCGAGCTGCCATTTAGATAGGGGAAGGCCTGTGGTGTATCTGGATTCTGCAAAAGCATTCGATACAGTTTCCCTGTAAACATTGTCATCCTAGGACAGGAGAACTAAAAAAATATAGGGACGACTCTAGAACGGTAAAAAATAGGAGGGTCAGCTACAGTCTATTTGCAAAAATTGTATAAGACTTTATTGATGAAGTGCACCACGCTCTCACAATATCAAAAGACAACTATAACTGAAACACAAAAAAAGACATAAAAGTCAATAAAAACCACTATGCTCAAATAACCCCCTCAGAAGAGGGTATAATGAATGGACACTACGTGTTGAAAAATGTTCATATAGGATATCTCGTTGTCATGCATGGCTAATGACTCCTTACTGTCTATGAGCCGACTACTGATACGGGGAGCAGGGATCCTGATTGAAATTATTCCACTTTCAACCTAACTCGACTTTGGATAATATATTGAATGTAAACCAGACCCGCAGTAAAGTCCATGTATTGCGGGCCATGCTCAGACTTGAAGCTGAAGAAACATATCACCCTGCAGTACTGGATAAATGCATGATCTAATAAAGAACAGCTCTTATAGGTAGGCTTGGTATGTCAATGAATTGATTTAAGCAGAGTGTTCAATATCTGTGTTCTATTCCAATCTGCACTTTGAGCATCAAATCCATTTCAGTGGAAAGGAAGCGATTGGAACCATCTATTCCTATATTCCTATATGACATGACCATGAATTATTAACTGCCAGACTACTCTACTGGATAGCAACGAGATATCCTATATGAACATTTTTCAACACGTAGTGTCCATTCATTATACCCTCTTCTGAGGGGGTTATCTGGATTGGGGAGTTTACAGGGTGTTATTTGAGCATAGTGTTTTTTATTGACTTTTATGTCTTTTTTTGTGTTTCAGTTATATTTGTCTTTTGATATTGTGAGAGCGTGGTGCACTAGAGGGGAGGCGCTAATTGCGCCGCCTCTGGTGAACCTTACGCCTTTTATACAATTTTTTTGTTTCATCAATAAAGTCTTATACAGTTTTTGCAAATAGACTGTAGCTGACCCTCCTATTTTTTACCGTTCTAGAGACGTCCTCTGTCCCTATATTTTTTTTATTTCTATGGTGGTTAACTACTGGTATTACAGGAGGTATCCCGTCTGATTGACGCATCAGTCATTGGTCATTAATTCATTGACCGGGGTTGAGGATTCAGCTTTTATTATAATTCTACCCTAGGACAGGAATTGTGTTGCTGGCAGAATAAATAGGTGAAAAAAAGGAAAAAGGAACACTACTGCAGCCATGATATCTAGGGACTGAAAGGCTGTAATATAATACATTTTTGCTCTTGGGTTTAAATACACTTTATCCAACCTACATCACTCTCGGCTGCGGATTTTTTAGATTAACCCCTCCAGTGCCCTCAAGCATAATGTCCAGCTGGCAGGCTCAGTTCTGCTGATCCTGAACCAAAGCTCTTCATGCACTAAGCTCTCTCCCGAGCCTCTGTGGATAAAGCGGCGCGTTTAAGGCGTTAAAACTTTCTTTGGCATCTATACCCTCGTTGAGTCATAACTAACATATTAAACTTCATTGCCAGCTTACATTGAACTCCCTGAAGTGTCAAGCGGTAGATCATATGAAACATAACTGTTAAAAGCGGTGCACTTGGCATGAAAACCGTCTTGCTGAGCATCGGATTTTCTGTCTTTCCCTTTTTTCTTCGTGTTGACAGCTGTCTCACTATACACTTACGGACTGGGCCCTGCTACGCGCTTTTGCCCCGGACTAGGTTTCTCGTCTTTGCAAAGCTGAGAAAATAAATTAAAAACTTATTTGATTATCCAAAAATTCCCTTTTTAATTCCAAAAATATTTTTCCAGGGAGTAGAAACCGACTTTTTATAACCCAGCCCAGATTTTTGTTTAGTTCACAGGGCTATCGATGCTGGGTCCCAGTAGGTGGCTTGTATGGAAAATAAAAAAAGAAAAACCTACAAGCCACAAGAAGAAACATATGTGCATTTTCTGTGTACGGGTATGTCAATGCAAGTATTAGGTCTGAAATGGAAAACTGGTTGCTGGGTAAGGTAATTATACACCAGATGGGAAGCTTTAAATAAATGAATGCCATTTTAAAGTTTTTGCCGTCATTTTGTGATTTAGTCTTTTTTGTGGTTTTCTCGAAATTTAAAATGATTTCTTGGGTGGAGTGTTGAAGGATTATTGAATCTAATGTACAAATGTGCCTCCGTGTAAAATTACTATTCACAAATAAAGTAAACTTTAAAAAAGTAAACATAAACTCTAAATAGAATAAGAAGTAAAATTAAATAATTTAAGTCTAATTGAACCTTTAAGATAAATCAGCTAAATAGATTCCAGGTGACGACTCTATGACTCTTAAAATTTTTGAATAAAGATACTTAATTTTTTCATGGTGTAGCACTGCTCACGCAGGAACTGCTGGAGTTTCTGCACCTGTACCTATGCACAAGCAAGGACAACTCTCTCTCTGTAGAATTGTGGAGCAGATTATCTGCTGAACCATACAGCGTCTGTATGGAAGAACAAGTTCCTCTGTAGCAGAAAGGACTCGGTGGACTTTGTCAGTGGACTTAAGTCTTCAAGGCACTAGCTAGTGTCTCCTTTAGCTCCCACACCCAGTATGCTGACTTCTAGGACCAGAGGGGGGATTTCAGCAACACACACTCAGTCTCAAGGATCCCTTCAGGGTCTGTACTCACAAAATGTCCAGGGACAGCTGGTAGCCTCCTTCCAACTTCCAAGCGACACTCTAGACCAGTGACATAAGACTAGATCCATAGACTTTCTCCCTTCGTCATCTTGCATAGGAGCCCAGGGTTGTAGCTTTCAGGCCCTCAGGTCTGGCACCAGAGGCCACATGGCAGCCTATGCTAAACCTCTCTTTCTAGAGGTGGGCTGGACTGGAACCCTGAGCCCATGTGCTCCTCAGACTTACGTAAATACAGGCACCCAGCATTCCTTGGGCACATCCCCTTTTAATTGGCCAGGGCTGTATCTGCATCCATGACCTGCTAGGTTTCCTCCCACTGTCCAATATGCCTGCTATTGGATCAGTGTGAAACATCAAGACAGCATGAGCCGCGCCAGAGCACACTGAGCAGACCTCACTAATCAATCACTGCTCTCTGTTAAGCAGACAGCTAAATGTGCCTGTCTACTTCTCTATTAAAGGAGTTGTAAAGGCAGAAGGTTTTTTATCTTAATGCATTTTATGCATTAAGATAAAAAAACCTTCTGTGTGTAGCAGCCCCCCCCAGCACCCCCCCCCCCCAATTACCTACCTGAGCCCCATCTCTCTCCAGCTATGTCCACGATCCCCTCAGCCATCCAGGACACTCCTCCTGATTGGCTGAGACAGAGCAGCAGTGCCATTGGCACTGTCGATCAAAGTCTGTCAGCCAGTCAGGGGAGAGAGTGGGCAGGACCAGGTCGGGGAGCTCTGACACATGGAGCTCTGACTCGGCTTGGGTGCCCCCTGTAGCAAGCTGCTGGCTGAGGGGGCAATCAAAGGAGGGAGGGCCTAGGAGCAGCAAAGAGGGACCTGAGAAGAAGAGGATCCACAAAACCAACTGCACAGAGGAGGTAAGTATAACATGATTAGTATTTAAAAAAAACAAACAAAAAAAAAACAAGCCTTTACAATCACTTTAAGCAGAAAAGCCCAACACTATATACACTCTCTAGCACCTACCTAGGAGGGTGCTACATTGGAAAAATGTGCTGGTGAAGATTTCTTAAGGTGACATGATTGCTAGATTTTTTTAAAAGTGCACCTGCGAAAAAAATAAAAAAAAGAATTAAAAATCACCTGTCCTGCCATCCACACTGCTGATTTTTGCTCTCTTGAAGAGTTAAGCTTGTTGAAGAATCCATAGCATCTGGTACTTATACATGCGTTGGATCCCTGGTACCTGATGTGCTTTGTGGTTTCATCTGCCGACCAGCCAGCAACCACATCACTAGAATTGGACACATCTACTTGGCTTCAGTTCACAAACAGTTTCGCAAAACTTGAAAAGCTTGAAATTCACAAACTTTGTGGCAAACCTATTGAAGTATATATGAGGTGAATCTTGTTATTCTGTTCTGCCACTTGTAGGGCTAATAAGCAAGCTATTGTCAAACAAAATGCATGGGAAGCTGGGAGCTTCCCTGGACTAATGCAAAAATTATAAAATAATTATGTCCCTAAACAGAATTGGCAGCTCTCCCTAACAATTTTAAAGTGATATAAAAAAAAATATTTATTTTAGGTAAAAAAAATCAAACATGTCATATTTACCTGCTCTATACAATGGATTTGCATAGAGCAGCCCCGATCCTCATCTTCTGGGGTCCCACGTCAGTGCTCTTAGCCCCCCCTACCCACTGAGTGCCCCAATGGAAAGTCGCACCCTGCTCCCTCGTCATAGGATTTGATTGACAGGAGTGGGAGCCAATGGTTCCTGCTGCTATCAATCTGCCCATCAAAGGTGAATAGAGCCGGGAGAGCTGCTGCTCTTGTGCAAATCGCTGGATAGAAATCAGGCTCAGGTAGGTATAGGGGGGACTGGGGGATTCTGTGCAAAAGAAAGTTTTTTACCTTAATGCATGAAAGGTAAAAACCTTAGGGCTTTAGAATCACGTTAACAGACATCAAACATAAACATTTTATAGAAAGAGGACTGGGCTATCCATCCCTTCAAATTATTAATTTTGTGGCTCAACTGACCAGAAGCAAAGACGTTGTTGCCCAATTCTAGGTTGTTCCTTATTTCTGAAGGCGAACCTGCAAACATTGCGAAATGTGAACTTCATGCATCCTACAGAATCACTGTTAACCCATGAGAGCAGCAAGCCAGACCTCATCCCTATACATCGCAACTGTGTCTTGTAAAAAAATGTAGAACTTCCAGATTGAAGGATAGAGGGGGGGGAGGCAAGCATTCAACAATCACCAAACTGTTGGAAGATACTTCATCCAGCTCAGCCTTTCAAGAAAGACTGGTAGCATGGGCAGCAGGACAAATGAGCCTTAATTATTTGTTTTGCTGGGTGCACGTTTTTCAAGTTTTTTTTTTTATCTAGTCATAAAGTTGCTTTTAATGTTTTTAAATAGTGACACTAATAATACACTGATGATAACTTAAAATAAATATTCACTACAATAATAGATATTTTCTTTTGAACTTTTGAACTTAAAAGCAACTGATTTTAGTTCCAGAGTCATTTTCACGATTCAGCTATGTACTTACAGTATTTAATCTATAAATAATTGTATTACTTATGATACAGATGTGAGGCATACTGTATAAACATTTATATATTTTTTTAATGTAAGAGTGGACAAGCAAAGCTTACTTTTTGTGATATTTTCAAGTTATTTTATTTCTATATATTTTAAAGTGAAAAGGTGGAAGCAAAAAAATAGAAAAAAAATATAAGATTCTTTCTAGTTTGACTAATGATACTTTTAAAACAAATGCTGCTATAGATATATAATTTATACATTTTTTTTGTCCCATTTGTGCTAAATGCCCAAATCAGAATTTCAGTTACAAAGCATTATAAAGTTATTTGCAATTTAGGGCATTTTAATAAATTTTGTCAGTGGGTGTTTTTTTTTCAATACTATCACAAAATAAAAAACAAAAACAAAAAAATGAAATGAAAATGAATGAAAATGAAAAAACAAAAAAAAAGTTTACACGAATAGTATAAAAATCTTTATTTAGAAGGATTGCTACCCCTCTGCTTTATTTTTAGAGTAAAGAACCCAGTAATTCCAGGTACGGAGGCAGATGTGACTCAATATATGTGACAGCACAAGACCAGCGCTGTCACATGGGGAGAGTCCATGGCTCTGGACAACTTGAAGAACACACAGTGCATCTTCTCCTGCTCCCAAAAAGGGAGATGGAAATGTGATGATGTGCTGCTATGGAGGGGGCCATAAAGTGGGCCTGTTGTTTTGCCTTGCATGACAGCCATTTTGAATCATCATACATAGTAGTGGATAGTTGCTAGAAACGAGAGCAATATGTTTTTTGTTAATTCCTCAATGATTCGTGTCTTTATAGATTATGACGTGTGCTCGGAAGCACCATGTGAACAGCAGTGTACAGATAATTTTGGTCGAGTTCTGTGCACTTGTTATCCTGGTTACCAGTATGACCGTGAGAGACACAAGAACAGAGAGAAGCCATATTGCCTAGGTAAGTGTAATGTTAATTGCTTTCTGGTCTAGCTAGTCTAAACTTAAAGGAGAAGTATAATGCTGTTAAAGATATTTTCTTTATTGTTATTCAAAACCAATAATTAAGCACATAACTTTCAAATATTTATAAGAATATGTCATATTTACCACTTGCAGGTGGCCAACGTAAGTCAGGTCACCACCACCTTTGTTGAGACATTTTTCTACAAAACTATGTATAGGCTGTAATAAAACCTGCTATTCAGAACATACATGATATGGCAAAAGCTTGTGAGCACCTGACCATTACACCTATATGGGCCTATTGGGCAGACCATTCCATAAATATGGGTAATAATATGGAGATGCCCCCCGACCCCTTCCCCTTTTTTGGGGGTATAAAAGCCTCCACTCTTTTTTGAAGGCTTTGTACAAGATTTTGCAGTGTGTCAGTTGGCCATATAATGGTAGATGTGATGGTCAGGTGTCCATTGAGTACATATCCATAGTGTACAACCCTTACTGGAGGAACATACCCCTTACCTACCCAGCCCCAGTCATAGTGTGGGGCTGACCCAGCTTACCAGAGATATAACTTAAATATCACCTTTGGGTGGAATGACACTTTAACTTGAATTTACAAATGGCTGTTTTTAATTTTGAGTTCCCCTAGTCAACTATAATTGTGTTATTAAAATGACCTCAAAGCCTCGTCATAGATTGTGATAGATAAGCCAACAGCTATGTAATGTGAAGGCCTTGCAGCTCGGATAGCCTGGATTTTAGATTGGCCTTCACACTGCATATTTGTTACTAATTTAGAGGAGATTGTGCTGTCTTTGTCCAATGAGATTTTATCGTGTAAGGCCGGCTTTACACTTAAAAACAAAATCCACAAATTCACGCTTGTTTGTCCAGAATTGGGATGTGTAGAAATAATTCTTTTGGGTTCATAAAAGTAATTTATTAAATAGCTCAGGCATATTTTGTAAATGAAGTGTTAGTAATAAGCAACATAATAGCTGTGTATATAAGATGTATGATAGGAATGTAGCCATACTATGCAACCTGCACAACAGGGGAGCATTCTGGTTCTTACAACTTCGGACAATAGGAAACATGTGTAGCAGAGGCTGGAAATAGAGGGATAACCAAAAGTATAGTCATGCCACAATGAAGAAGGATCATAACATATTATGACTTTAGAGAGCACCTGTCATTCAGCAGCAGGAATAATAGGGGAGGGGTAACAAAGCAGACAAATGTTGCTGGCCCTTTCAATAGGGAAGATGTGTTGCCTCGGGCATTAATAGTGCTGGCCATTTCTTGTCCTGAAGCTGACAATCTTTTGACTTTGGGTGGTGCGGTAGTGTCAATGGCTTTCCCCCTTATTCTAAATTGCTACCCCATGGAAGGGGCAGATGTGTACTGAATGGGGGGATGGGGGCGGGGGAGGTGGTTCTGTGCTGACGGGTGAGTGGTCTGTACTGGGGGGGCTGTACATGGAGAGGAAGTTATGTTGGGTGGGGGTAGGTGAATTGGGAGAGTGAGTCTAGACTTTGAGGGGGGTAAGCTAGTAAGGGTGGGTGAACTGAGAAGGGGGTGACCTGGGAGGGGGGTCTGTACTGAGGGGGGCTGGGTAGGGAGGATTCAGGGCTGTGAGAGGAGATCTGCACTGAGAAAATGTAAGGCTGTTGGGGGAAATCTGTTGGCTGGGGGGGGGGTTATTATGGGAGGAGGGGGGTCATTTTTGGTTATACTCAGTATACTGGCCTGTGGATTACATGCTTCTGCTTGTACTGTACAGGATTCTGCTTGTACTGGTTTGCTACAGATGGACCAATCTGTTTTTGTGCTCTAAGTAGATTATACAAGCCACCTAGGGTCTTGTCTTGCGCAACAGCAATATCAAGTTACTCTTGTTTCTTGTACTCTGTATCCTGACCTCTGCATTACACTGTCTGTGTTACACACTCCTGACCCCAGCACCTTGTACATTACATCCTCCTGACCCCCGCACTCTGTGCGTTTTTTTACTCTTGACGTCTGCACTATGTGTGATATCCACTAATCTTTTTGTCTCCCTCTTTCCTTCATATTATATTCTCTTTAAAATGAACTTTGCCCCTGCTCCTGCATATACTTGTCTTCCCTTTATTCCCCTGCCAATCTGTTATCCATTGCTGGTGCTGGGCTGTTGGCTGCTCAGGCTCTAGCATCTTCACAGTGGTTTGGGAGAGACTCCTCAGCACTGCAAAAGCTCCAACTACCTTCTACTAGGAACTCACTCAGGGTTTCCTTTCTTCCCTTCAGGAGGCAAACAGAGCAACAGGGAAGCTATCACAAACCTGGTAGCAGAGCCTGATATGATGAGGAAGGCCTCTTTGACTTGGGGCCTCTGACAGTGTGAACAGAAGGCACAGGAGTTCAGAGTGGCATGAGTGCCTGTATGTCTTGCTAGCAGAGCAGGTGACCACGCCAGGCAAGGGTAGTCACCAGTGGTCTTCAGTGGAGCAGGCAGGCTGGGTAGCAATTGGTAAGCAGCAAATGGAGGCAGGCCAGTAATGGCAACAGCAGGCATGCCAGGCTTGTACTAGTAGCAGGCAGGGCATAAGCAGACACAGCCAAATGGCAGGCAGATCCTGGCAACAGCTGGAGGAAAAGCAGAGTCAGGCAGGCAGGCAATGGCGCGGTTAGGGTACAAGCCGGGTAAGGAGCCGATCAGTAGAGCAGTAGCATAAGCGGAGGTCAGAAGGCAAACCGAGGTCAGTACAAGCAGAGTTCAGGGGGTAGTCAAGACAAGCTGGGTCAGCAACTGGAGTCAGGATTCAGGATTAGAGGTTCTCAGAACACACAGAAGGCTGAAGACACAGCAGCACTAAAACTGAGCACTGGCTCATTTTAAATAGCCCATTTGGCGCCACCATCTGTCATGGGTGCATGTGAGCATGCTGGTGCACATGTGCACGCGCACTGATGCACGCACTGGTGTGTGCACGTGCATTTGAGTGCACATGTGGATGAGCATGTGCCCAATTCCTACCTCCATGAGAAGGAATGTGGATTAGCTTGTAAAGGTGCACAGAAGTCTGCCCAGAGGAGCTGCAGAGGCTGGTTTTAAAGTGAACCTCTTGCTTAGCCCTACATGAATAAAGCTTAAGTTCAATTTTAGGTCTGTTGTAGAGATTTAGAAGTAGTGTCCTGTAGTGATTTAGTGGCCGGTGGGAGGAACCTTGGCACCAAGCAGGGACATGCTATCCAACTCATCTAGAATCTATAGAACACCTTTGGGATGAATTAGAGTGGAGACTGCGAGCCAGGCCTTCTCATCCACATCAGTGCCTGACCTCACAAATGCGCTTCTGGAAGAATGGTCACACATTCCCATAGACACACTCCTAAACCTTGTGGACAGCCTTCACAGAAGAGTTGAAGCTGTTATAGCTGCAAAGGGTGGGCCAACTCAATATTGAACCCTACGGACTAAGACTGGGATGCCATTAAAGTTCATGTGTGTGTAAAGGCAGGTGTCCCAATACTTTTGGTAATATAGTGTAATTCCCTATTGCCATACTATTTTGTGACAGAGCCACCTAGTGACAGACTAGCTTACTGCACCCGCTTACAAACTGACCTCACTAATGATTTAGTACATTCTCACAAACACACTCCAAACCCATGTTGAAAGCCTTCCCGGTAGAGTGGAGGCTGTTACAGGCACAAAGAAGGGGTAAAACTTCATTTTAATGTGCATAATTTTAATATGACACCCAACAAGCTCATATAGGTGTGATGGCCAGGCGCAAAGCTTCCAACTGTGCCTGATTTAGCGGGATTGACCATCTTTTGGAACCAAATCCCTTTGCAATGGTCATCCTCAGAACTTTTTTCAGGGGGGAACATCATTTTAAGGTTACCCATGCTCTGTCCCTTTTCGACAATGTCATTATCACATTATCATGGTCAGAGACTGCAGACGTAATACAAGAGATGGTCAGAGACTCTGGACATAGTACAGGAGACGGTTAGGGACTCCGCACATGGTACAGGAGACGGTCAGGAAATGTGGACATGGTACAGGAGACGGTCAGAGACTCCGGACTTGGTACAGGAGACGGTCAGAGACTCCGGACTTGGTACAGGAGACGGTCAGAGACTGCATACATGGCTCAAGAGACTGTCAGAGACTGCATACATGGCTCAAGAGACTGTCAGAGACTGCATACATGGCTCAAGAGACTGTCAGAGACTGCATACATGGCTCAAGAGACTGTCAGAGACTGCATACATGGCTCAAGAGACTGTCAGAGACTGCATACATGGCTCAAGAGACGGTCAGAGACTGCATACATGGCTCAAGAGACGGTCAGAGACTGCATACATGGCTCAAGAGACTGTAAGAGACTGTGGACATGGCACAAGAGACGATCAGAGACTGAATAAATGGCACAAGAGAGTGTCAGAGTGAGACTGCATACATGGCACAAGAAACTGTAAGAGACTGCATACATGGCACAGGCGACTGTCAGAGACTGCATACATGGCACAATAGACTGTCAGAGACTGCATACATGGCTCAAGAGACTCTCAGAGACTGTGGAGATGGCACAAGGACAGGACTGGTACAATAATATTCACAGCCAGATTCTGACACCATTAAGCTAAAAGCAGCTTGCTTGCCCTTCCACAGAGATGGCAGAGAGATATCTTCATCTGTGGTAGTACCACCAGTGCCACTCGTGCTCCTCCTGGGCCTTCTGCCGGCATTGGGCCCTCCCCCTGGTCTCACTCGGCCCCAGACTCCTCCCCCACTCCCCCTCTTCTTACAAGACCTCCAGTTCAGTGGCGGTGGTCTCTTTGTTGCTGAACTGGAGGCGTTCCTAAGCCTCCCTCTGCCACCGCCCAGGTGAGAGGGAGTTTTTTTTCAGGATCCAGCGATCCTCGTCTCGGGGATGGGGGGGGGGTAGGTGCAGTGTCTTCAAGGTCTGGCCCTGACAGTAAGTGCCTATCCGATCCCTGATTTCGGGGGAGGGGGGGCACTTGCCCCCCCTTGTGGACACCCATGTCCCTTTGTCCACCTTTCCTCCTCTTTCGTCCCTCTTTTTGGTCTCATGAATAGACCTCTAAAAAAGAAATGTACTATTTAGCTTTTTTTTTGCGTTTTAATTCTTCATGAACCATGTAACTTAGAACATCATGCACATTTTTTTTTTTTTTTTTTAGTTCAAGGTTCACTGAAAAATGTTGTTTCCTCGCATTCGTTATGTTGATCCAATTCACTTTTGGAATTAGTTTCGTATCTTGGGCATTTGGTTCATATATTCATTGATCCAGGTGGATTCAAAACATTTTTATTTTTTATATAAATTGCTATATATTCAATGTATTGTCAAATCAGACAGATTCGAGTCGGAAGGATTCAATATTTTTGGATGCTAGTCCAAGCCATCAAGAGAAATGGCATGAGCTGATTGGACAATATCGACTGGGATCATATGCATCCAAATTAACGCATGGAACAAAATTTGGATCCATTTGTTACCCAAATCCGAATTATCGAACAAATTAAAAAATGTAATTCATTTCCCCATGGGCCTGAACTACCATCCCATCATGTGATGTCATCCAAATGAAACTAATACATTTGTTAATTTTGATATACATTTTTTCAGATTTTTTGACATTTGTCCATTCGGAGATTTATATAAATCTGACTCTTCGAAAATGAAATCGTCCAAAAACAACAAATTGAAATGAAAAGAAGCGCACATGTCTACATCACAGGCGTGTGTTCTTTTTCTTTGCTTTATACTTATAGGTGTCCCTCTTACCCCATCAAAGAAAGTTGATAGGTATCCGCAAACACTTGGCGATAGACTAATTTTTTATAGGTTCCCTTTAAAAACAAACTGTTAAGATAGAAATGTGGCAGCTGACGCTAGTAACTTGATTTCTGATTCGCTACAGCCGCTTTTTAACTGCTTGATCCTATTATTTCTAGATTGTCTTTGCATGCTGGGCTCCTGAATTTATTCTGTTTGGAGGGTGCTTTTTGCAATCATACGCTGCCCCCTAGAGGACAAAGTGTAGCTGGCACAGGCTATCATTTGCCATGCTTCTGATCTTTGCAGCTTAGCATGAAGAAAAAGTGTTTATTTTTGCAAAAAAAAATCTTTTTACTGAGCATAAAAGCTTTGTAAGTGTTGAATTATAGATAACATGCTGTTTGAGTATTGCTTACATATGAGGCAATCTGAAATGTATGTAATACCACTTAGTAAAAGCTCTGCTAGCTGCCAGTATGGGAAGTAAGCAGCAGAGAGAGAAAGAAGATCACAGCAGGGACTGTGCCGCTGTATGACAGCTGGAGGAAGGGGAAGCCTCAGATCTGTTCTCAGGGATGTATTACCAGAAGCCCTTGGTGCACATACCTATTGTGCAGATTTTGCAGCTGCACATGGGCCAATCTGGCAACTGGGCCCTTATAAACAAATGGCCATAGCTCCCAACTGTCCCTGATTTCGAGGGACTGTCCCTGATTTGGAGCAATGTCCCTCTGTCCCTCTTTCCTCCTCATTTGTCCCTCATTTTGGTCTGATCTATATAGTTGTATATAAAATTACACTTTTTATCTTTCAAAAAGTGATTCCCAGTGCTAAACGTTTCATCCAAAATCTAAATTGCTGCATTTGTCACCAAGGAGCCAATGCGCGTGCCCGGCGGCTGCGATGTCCTCCAGGCACACGCGATCGCTCGTGACAGAGGAGGAACTTGGATCTGTGTGTGTAAACACACAGATCCACGCCCTGTCAGGGGAAAGGAGACAGATCGTGTGTTCCTAGTATATAGGAACACCGATAGGTCTCCTCCGCTAGTCAGTCCCATCCCCCCCACAATTAGAACACACCTAGGGAACACAGTTAAAGTGGTTGTAAACCCTAGGACAAAAAAAACCTGCAAGACAAAGGCATAATGAGCTAGCATGCATAGCATACTAGCTCATTTTGAATTACTTACCTGAGATCGAAGCCCCCGCAGCCCTCCTCGTACACCGCTCTGGCGGCCGACATCACTCCTGGAGTTAATTCCGGGTATCGCGGGCTTCCGGCGCTGTGATTACGTCACTCCCGCGCATGCGCACGGGAGCCGCTGGTAATGGCACACTCACTGAAGCAACGGCACGAGGAGGAGGAGAGCTGCCGAGGAAGAGAAGAGAGCCGCAGAGGAAGAGAGTCGCCGAGGAGAAGAGTCGCCGAGGAGAAGAGCCAGCCGAGGAGGAGAGCCACCGAGGAGAAGAGCTGCCGAGGAGGAGAGCCCCGTCACTCCAGGGGAGGAGCGGTAAGTGCCGCTGGACGAGCCGTGGGGGGGGGGGCTGGGGGGGTGGGTTAGTAAAGTGACAAGTAGTTGCATTAGATGGGCACAGGTGACTGCATTTGATGGGGCACAGGTGGCTACATTTGATGGGCACAGGTGGCTTCATTAGATGGGCACAGGTGGCTGCATTTGATGGGGCACAAGTGGCTGCATTTGATGGGCACAAGTGGCTGCATTTGATGGGCACAAGTGGCTGCATTTGACGGGCACATGTGGCTTCAAAAGATGGGCACAAGTGGCTGCATTTGATTGGCACAAGTGGCTGCATATACTGGGCACAAGTGGCTGCATTTGATGGGCACAAGTGGCTGCATTTGATTGGCACAAGTGGCTACATATGATGGGCACAAGTGGCTGCATTTGATTGGCACAAGTGGCTGTGTATGATGGGCACAAGAGGCTGCGTATGATGGGCACAAGAGGCTGCGTATGATGGGCACAAGTGGCTACATATGATGGTCACAGTGGCTGCATTTGATGGGCACAATGGCTGCATTTGATGGACACAATGGCTGCGTTTGATGGGCACAGTGAGGTTGCAATTGATGGGGGGGGTTCAGTATTTTTCAGTTTGTCTGTGCCCCCCCCAAAATTTTGAGCACCAGCCACCACTGGGGTAAAAGTGCCCTGTATTGAAGTGGTTATGGGGGCATGGCAAGGGGTGTGTCCTATGCCTACATGCATTTGCTAGTAGGTGTCCCTCATTCACATCTCAAAATGTTGGGATGTATGAAATGGCCACTGGCCTCACCTATAACTGGCCTTTGCAGCAAGGTGTACATGGAAGGGCAACGCATGCAAAGTAAAACCAAAGTAATTCTCGGCTCAACTTACTAACCAGCTTGCTAACCAACCAAATTGTCCTGTCTAAGAGTGTGCATTAAAAACAGGGGTTTCGTTTGCACATAATTGCAAATACCTGCGCAAGCTTCAGAGCTCTGTCAGGGCACCCCAGTATCTCTAGTCCTAACTCTAAATTTTGAGACCATCCACAGTGGAAGCACATGCATTATAATGGATAGGTAGAAGCAAGGCTACTTTAAAAATCACGTGACCTACCTGACAGCCCACCTTCGGACCTGACAAGCAAAAAGGTTAATGCACATTTTGGCGTGTTTTTTAAAACACATTTTAGCACATTTTTATCATGTTAATTCTGACACTAAATTTCGATTCCATTCTAGGTAGTCTTTTGAAAAAAAAAAATTTTTTTTAGTTTTAGTCGTATTTTAGTCATCAAAATTCTTTTAGTTTTAGTCCTATTTTAGTCGACTAAAATCCCCAGTACATTTTAGTCAACTAACATCTAATGTGTTTCATTAAATTGTAATGCATTCTTTAAACATTTCTTCAGAATTGCCAAACTCAATATATATACTCCTAGAGTAACAATCCAATAACGTGTTATTATTTATGGTATTAAGGTTTGAACACGCACTACAGACACTAAATTAGCTGTTGCGATATATAATTTCTTTATAAATAAAACCACATTTCATAAACAAAGAAATATATTACTTTTTGACAAACAGAAGTACAACTTGAAAATACCCAAAAAACTGTAAACTCTATCGGCTGTAATGCCATTGCACATATTACCTGAATATATTACCAACAATAAATATCAAGAAAAAAAATAAGAAAAGACTTTTTCTTATTTCTTTTTTTTCTTTTAGCAGCTTAGTAGATGCCCCTTACATACTCTTATGTGGTAGTGCAGTATTCATTTTGACGTCAAATTTCAAATTAGTTTTAGTCATAGTCCTTTGACTAAAATGCCGTTTTAGTTTTAGTCATATTTAGTCTTTTGACTAAAATGCCATTTCAGTTTTAGTCGAATTTTAGTCATCTCAGTTGTTTTAATTTTAGTCGTATTTTAGCAATATATTTGTTTGTTTGAATCATTGGCTGAAACCTGTTAGCAAATAAATGGGGGGGGGGGGGGGGTGTATGCCCTGAACCTGGGAGAAGAGCTTTTGTAATTATTTTTACCAAAAATATGTAGAAGAATACATATTGGCCTAAACTGATGAAGAAATTAGTTTTTTTTAATTTTTGGGATAGTAGAAAATATTGTTTTTTTTTTTTAAATGACGGTCTTTTTTTTGTTTATAGCGCAAAAGATAAAAACAGCAGAGGTGACCAAATACCATCAAAAGAAAGCTCTATTTGTGGGGAAAAAAACTACATCAATTTTTTTTGGGCACAGCATCGCATGACTTCAGAATTGACAGTTAAAATGACGCAGTGCTGTATGGAAAAAAAATGGCCTGGTCATTAAGGGCGTAAACCATTCCAGGGCTGAAGTGGGTAATGCCATCTTCCCCTGCAGCACATACTCATCTTTCCTTCACTCCCTTGCCACTTTGTTCAGCTGCCTGCAACAAAGAAAAACAGCTTTGTGAAAGCTTCAAGTCACTTTGCTCAGAGTTTATACTGGGCTGAGAACGTTTCCTGTGCCCATGTAACAGAGCTGGGTAAAGTACTGTCACATGGGGACAGAATTACTGGGTATTTTCTTTGGTTCTGGGGGAGGAGTGAAGGAAAGGTATGTATATGCTGCTGGGGAGGGAAGCACTAGAGCACACCTTTCGCTTTGCCTTGCATTGCCAAAGTGCAAGTTTGCTTTCAAGTGGATCTGTGTATGTTTTAAAAAAGCAGTAAATCAGGTTTAAAACAAGCCCTCACTGACCTCTGTAGCTACAGGCTCTGTGGAGCAATTCAGTGGAGCACTGTGGAGTATTTAAGTGCCTCCATTCACAGCTAAATCCCAGGCCTTTCCCTTGCTTCTTCTGGCATTTTATCTTGCCTCCTGGCAGACAAAGTGGGCTCACCTGAGATGTGGGGACTAAATGACATTTTTTTTTTTTTACCAGAGCACCCTGCAGGATATGAGTGGCCCAGGACCCTAGTGATCACTGGATTACTTTGCTGCAAATTGGCACCAGGTCACAGCCCCCAGGATCCCCACCCCACCATTGGGAGGCTGGAATGGGAAGGCTACAATGCAGAGATTGTGTACAAAGCATCAGAGCAGCAGAGTAGTCAGATCCGAGTAGAGTTCCAGGGGGAGCAAGTGAGAGATCAGTCTGATCCAAGCAGGGGTCTTGGCGAATGGCAAGTGAGGAAGTTGTAAGGTCCATTCAGGGGTTTTGGCGGACGACAAGCGATAGAGTGGTCACGTCCAGGCAGGGGTCTTGGCAGGAAGCAAGCAAGAATGTAGCCAAGTCAATGCAGATCAGCAACAAACAGGCAAATGGAAAGGTAATATTATAGAACTTTAGCTCTTAGGTAGCTGGTGAAAAGATTCAGCACCAGCCACTTCCAAGGCTGTTGCTTAAGGTGTTTGTAAGGGATAATTTTTTTTAATTAAAATAACACTCCTCACTCACTCACTCCTCACTTGATTTGACCGACATCAGCAGGAGTCAATGGCTCAAGCTGCTCTCAGCCAAGCTTGTGGGAACACGGAGGGGGGAATAGAAGAACTGAAGCCGGGTACAGCACGGGGTCAATACAGGATTCAGGTAAGGGTTATGGAGGAGGGTTGGGGGTCGATACTTTTACACTGCTGTTGTAAAAGAATGCATTGAGGTAAAAAAAAAAAAAAAAAACATTTTGCCTTTACAACCACTTTAAATATTATTCTGGTCAAGGACACGTCCAGCTTCATTTCTGGGTAGTCTGGAAGTCCTAGAGATAGTGGAGGTTCTAGAAATCCTGGAAGACCTGGCAAGGATCCTGTGAGTACTGGAGGTCCTAGAGACTATGGAAATCCTGGAAGACCTGGCAAGGATCCTGTGAATACTGGAGGTCCTAGAGACTATGGAAATCCTGGAAGACCCAGCAGGGATCCCGTGAGTACTGGAGATCCTATGAATCACTAGAGACCCAAGACGGATCTTGAGAGTACTGGAGATCCTAGGAACTACTGGTGACTGGTCAGTAATGGAGATCCTAGGAAATACTGAAGACCCAGGATGGATCCTGTGAGTACTGTAACATGGCATCAGATACTTGACAGCTTTCTTCTATAAACAAGTAGCAGGTGCTGTTCACAAGATATTCAGAAAGCAACTGTAATCAGACTTCAGTGTCTCTGTTGTGATAGTTGATGATGAATTGCTCCACAATGGCTGCAGTTACAGAAGTCATATTATTTTTTCTTATTATGGAAATTTAGAATATGGAAATTGTTTCATTTTAATAGCCTGATCACAGGTTCACTTTATGGGAGTATTAGTATTTCCATGAGTATTTCCATCTGTTCATTGGGCCATATGCCCATGTTGAAAATTTCCAGCATTAGCTAGTCTGTAGGTGAGTTGAATTTACCTCCACTAGTCACATGGTCATCATGTAATGTTTCCTTCTACTGTAGAACTTTTGCTCTTTAGATAATATTAATTCTTGCATTTATCTTCTAGCTCTAAAGCAATTTTTGTGTCCGATTCCATTACTTGTTCATCTTTGCTCATTACAGTCAGAAACACTGGCATATATTATGGTAGAAATTCATTGAATATTAAAAAAAAAATATTGGCGCCCGCTCAGCCTTTGTCTATTTTATGAACTGCTTCTAATGTCACAGTATAAATCTTGCGGACACTTACGTGTTCTGCTTTTCATTGATGTTGGACACTGCCTGAACCAGATGGTTAACTCTAAAAAAAAATTTCACATGGTAAACTATGGAACTGTTTTTCAAAAGTCATTCCTGAAATATTCTTTATTTAGTCTCACGATCTCAGACACTCAAGAAACAAAAAATAAAAATGTGATGCAATTTTTCATTACCTCGGGGATCTAAAAACCCTCACGTAGAATGTAGTGTATCAGTTGACGTCCAGTAAACATTGAGCTTTAAATGAGGTGTTTACTACTGAAAACAGATATAGGATTAAAATGTATGGCAGATTGCAGCTGTCATTGCGAGGGAGATAGACAACTGAATAAAACAGACTGATGGTGATCATTTGTAAGATCATGACCCAGAAGCTATCACTCTATAGACACGGGAAGGCTGTTTAGCATTGCTCTATCTATAAAATATACCCCATTTTTATATCATACAATGCATTCAAAAAGTTTTCACACCCCTTGAAATTTTCCACATTTTGTCATGTTACAACCAAAAACATAAATATATTTTATTGGGATTTTATGTGATAGACCTACACAAAGAGACACATAATTGTGAAGTAGAAGGAAAATGATAAATGTTTTCAACATTTCTTACAAATAAATATCTGAAAAGTGTGGTGTGTATTTGTATTCAGCTCCTTTTATTCTGATACCCCTAACTAAAATCTATTAGAACCAATTGCCTTTAGCAGTCATCTCATTAGTAAATAGAGTCAACCTGTCTGTAATTTAATCTCAGGATAAATACAGCTGTTCTGTGAAGCCCTCGGAGATTTGTTAGAGAGCCTTAGTGAACAAACAGCATTATGAAGGCCAAGGAACACACCAGACAGGTCAGGGATAAAGTTGCTGAGAAGTTTAAAGCAGGGTTAGGTTATAAAAAAAATATCCCAAGCTTTGAACATTTCACAGAACACTGTTCAATCCATCATCCGGAAATGGAAAGGTTTACCTTCCAGCAGGACACTGACCCTAAATATACAGCCAAAGTTACATGGAATGGTTTACATCAAAGCAAATGTGTTAGAATGGCCCAGTCAAAGTCCAGACCTAAATCCAATTGAGAATCTGTGGCAAGACTTGAAAATTGCTGTTCACAGACGCTCTCCATCCAATCTGACAGAGCTTGAGCTATTTTTCAAAGAAGAATGGGCAAAAATGTCACTCTCTAGATGTGCAAAGCTGGTAGAGACATCCCCAAAAAGACTTGCAGCTGTAATTGCAGCGAAAGGTGGATCTACAAAGTATTGACTCAGGAGGGCTGAATACAAATGCATGCCACACTTTTCACATATTTGTAAAAAAAATAAAAACCATTTATCATTTTCCTTCCACTTCACAATTATGTGCCACTTTGTGTTGGTCTATCACATAAAATCCCAATAAAATACATTTACGTTTTTGGTTGTAACGTGACAAAAATGTGGAAAATTTCAAGGGGTGTGAATACTTTTTCAAGGCACTGTATAAAGCAGAGGCTAATGGTAGCTAGGAAGAAAATACTGATATCAAAGTACATTTCAGCCCAATGTAAAAATGTAGCTCAATAGACACAGACACAGCCATCTACCTTCATGAGATGTCTAATGCAGTATGGCCACATCCACTACAAAAAAAGGGCATATGTTCTTTGTTTGCTGATTGTAGACACACAAAATGCTTAACAAAGATTTTATTATGTATATAATATATCTAAAGTCTACAAGTTGAACTCTTCCTGCATCCTAACAATCTAGTATTAGTTTCTTCTTTTAAAGTAATTCAACAGACATATGTTACTCCTCATTCTTCCTTCAAACGGTAATCAGGGCCGATCCTAGGTTCACAGATGCCTGGGTGCAGAAATATTGGTGGCACCCCCGTGTGGGTGTGGTCATCGTACTAAGCCCTCCCCTTTTCAAATGTTTTTATGGCAATGAGTGAAACACAGAGATGCTCCCCTAAGGAGTCTTCGTTACCCTGGGATCCTCCCATGATCTCTTAACAATAAACAAAATACAGGAAGATAAGCAGAGTACTCTAATGGGACCTGGAGAGGGGTCTCTCTAATGGACACAGAAAGGGCTATTAGACAGTCTGTTTGAAAGAGCCCCCAGACATAGTGCAGACATGATACAGGAGATGGTCAGAGACTGCGAAAATGATACAAGAGATCAATGCAGCCTCACCAGTGTTCATCAAATGCAGCCTTATCAGTGCCCACCAAATGCAGCCTCACCAGTGCCCATCAAATTCAGCCATATCATTGCCCACCAAATGCAGTCTAATTAGTGCCCATCAAATGCAGCCTACCAGTGCCCACCAAGTGCAGCCTCACCAGTGCCCACCAAATGCAGCCTACCAGTACCCACCAATTGCAGTCTACCAGTGCTCACCAATTGAAGCCTACCAGCGCCCACCAATTGCAGCTTTATCAGTGCCCACCAATTTCAGCTATATCAGTGCCCACCAATCGCAGCCTACCAGTGCCCACCAAATGCAGCCTTATCAGTGCCCACCAAATGCAGCTTATCAGTGCCTACCAAATGCAGCCTTACCAGTGCCCATCAAATGCAGCCTACCAGTGCTCATCAAATGAAGCCTACCAGTGCTCATCAAATGCAGCCTACCAGTGCCCACCAAATGCAGCCTACCAGTGCCCACCAATTGCAGCCTTATCAGTGCCCACCAATTGCAGCCTACCAGTGCCCACCAAATGCAGTGCCCACCAAATGCAGCTTATCAGTGCCCATCAAATGCAGCCTACCAGTGCCCATCAAATGCTGCCTACCAGTGCCCACCAAATGCAGCCTTTTCAGTGCCCACTAATTGCAGCCTCGTCAGTGCCAATCAAATGCAGCTTATCAGTGCCCATCAAATGCAGCTTATCAGTTCCCATCAAATGCAGCCTACCAGTGCCCACCAATTGCAGCATACCAGTGACCATCAAATGCAGCCTACCAGTGCCCATCAGATGCAGCCTACCAGTGCCCACCAAATGCAGCCTACCAGTGCCCACCAAATGCAGCCTACCACTGCCCATGGATCACACAGAGCAGCGGGCGGCTACTGTAACAAAGTCCCGCCTCCTAGACCAGCTCGCGGTTCTATGGTACAGGTCACACTGATTCAATTTCACGGCATTCAGTCAATTTTCCGTCTATCACAGGAGCCGGTCTAGGAGGTGGGACTTTGTTACAGCGCTGCTGGGCATTTCAGACCAAAGCTTGTACGGTGTGTGTGACATACACGAGGAAAGGAGGAGGGAGGGGAGCACTCAGGGCCGGTGCAAGAATTTTTGACTACTTAAGCAAAGATGCACCTTGATCCGGAAGGTGCTCTGCTGCTCCTTCCAGCAGCTACCTGGTAGCTTGCACCTCTGCACCAAAACTGCCTTTCTAAAGAAGCTGAGGGTAAAGGTGATGGACTGGCCAAGCATGTCTCCAGACCTAAACCCTATTGAGCATCTGTAGGGCATCCTCAAAGGGAAGGTGGAGGAGCGCAAGGTCTCTAACATCCACCAGCTCTGTGATGTCCTCATGGAGGAGTGGAAGAGGACTCCAGTGGCAACCTGTGAAGCTTTGGTGAACTCCATGCCCAAGAGGGTTAAGGCAGTGCTAGAAAATAATTGTGGCCACACAAAATATTGACACTTTGGCCCAAATTGGACATTTTCACTTAGGGGTGTACTCACTTTTGTTGCCAGTGTTTTAGACATTAAGGGCTGTGTGTTGAGTTATTTTGAGGGGACATCAAATTTACACTGTTATACAAGCTGTACACTCACTACTTTACATTGTAGCAAAGTGTCATTTCTTCAGTGTTGTCACATGAAAAGATATAATAAAATATTTTAAAAAATGTGAGGGGTGTACTCACTTTTGTGAGATACTGTATATGTGAGGTGAGCAGCCTGTGATACTGGTGGAGGTGAGCACAAGTTTTTTCTAAATAACTTTGCACTTTGGGTGAAATGATACATGTATGGATCCACTTCAATCAAACACCTGTTTATTTTTATGAACTTTGATTCACTTATTATATTCAGTGGACTTTATTTATTATGTTTGCACTTAAGAATTCATCAAGTTTATATTTTATACTTGTGTAGTAGCGCAGCACTGTTTTGGTTTATATAATTTTGTAAGTGGAGTGAAATCACTTTTATGTGACAGCAGCTACTTTTCTTATTAGATTTTAATCACTATCTATACACTGTAGATTTTGTTTGCGCCGATTGATATTTGCACATTATTTCATAGGTACTTCTCACTGATCTTTCTCATAAATATTTCTTACCCATCTTATTTATCCTCCTCATACATATGTATCCTCATTTTCCCTATACAGCTAAGGCCCCTTTCACACGATCGGACCGTTCAGGTCCGCCTGTCAGTTTTGATGGCGGACCTGAACGGGCGATCCATGTTAGCCTATGGAGCGTCGGATGTCAGCGGAGACATGTCCGCTGACATCCGACCCCGTCCGATCCGCTAAAAGCAGACGGATGGCTCTACGTCCAGATCCGTCGCTGGCGGATCGGATCGGATGAGATCTGACGAAAACGGACACGCTGTCCGTTTTCGTCCGATCCCTCCATAGGCGGCAGCGGCGCCTGACAAGCCCCTCCCCGCTCAGTGAGCAGAGAGGGACCTGTCATCCGCCGGCTCAGCGGAGATCAACGGACAGATCTCCCGCTGAGCCGGCGGACCAAGGCGGGCTCCGTAGAAACAAGGTCGTGTGAAAGGGGCCTTACAGCTTTCTCAAAAATACTTTGTACACTTCTTTCTCTTTTCATCTCCTCATACATGAGTATCACTTGTCTACCTTGTACATCTCACTCAGCTCATAAATACTTCTAAATTACTTTTCTCATACATACTTCTCCCTCACCATCCTCATACTTTACTCTTAGCTTTCTAATAATACTCATACTCAAACTTCTTATTTTTCTTTCTCATGTATTCTCCTTTTACATACTGTAGGTGTCACTTATTCTCCTCATGCATATTTTTCACTCAACTTTCTCATAAATACTTCTTATGCCCTGTACACAGGGTCGGATTTTCCGACTGAATATGTGTTATAGGACCTTGTTGTCGGAAAATCCGACCGTGTGTAGGCTCCATCACACATTTTCCATTGGAATTTCCGACACGCAAAGTTTGAGAGCAGGCTATAAAATTTTCCGACAACAAAATCCGTTGTCGGAAATTCCGATCGTGTGTACACAAATCAGACGCACAAAGTGCCACGCATGCTCAGAATAAATAAAGAGATGAAAGCTATTGGCTACTGCCCCGTTTATAGACCCGACGTACTTGTTTTACGTCACCGCGTTCAGAACGATCGGATTTTCCGACAACTTTGTGTGACCGTGTGTATGCAAGTCAATATTGAGCCAACATCCGTCTGAAAAAATCCATGGATTTTGTTGTCGGAGTGTCCGATCAATGTCCGACCGTGTGTACGGAGAATTACACTTTATCTTTTTCATTTATTCTTCTTATACTTATGTTTTACTAATCTTTCTCATACATATCACTCAACTCATAAAGACCATTGAAATACTCCTTGTGGACATTGTAATAGTAGCTAACGAGGACCTACAGTACAGTATCTCTGAGAAGTAAGGGCCAATTCCAAAGAAAACTAAATTGAAAAGCCACCCAAATGAGTATATAGCACCCCCTTACTCTTTGGAGGCTCTTAGGGACACCCAGAAGTCAGGTGGACTGACACTTCATCTCAGGGTTAGGTCCTTGACTTATATTAGGGTTGTGGATAGATGGGCGCCAATCACCTTTTAGCCAAAAAGATAAGGTTTATTGAGCTCTGATAAACTCCTGAGTAAGAGGGATAGGGTCACAGGACACCCAAAGAATCCAGCAGACTCCAGAATTTTACTTACAGTCATAACAGGTAAAAGGACTTTTAAGTCAGATTGGCCCCCCTGTGATTTTTAGTTTAATTTATTTTATTGTTCTTTTTTGGTTGCAAAAAATTCAAGACAAGAGAAGGATATCACAAAGTGTAGTCAGATGAAAAATAATGAACTATAGAAACCTTATCTTACGTAATCATGGTTTCTTAATAGTGTTGATCTTTGTTTGTGTATTGAAAAAATTATAAATAAAGAATTAAAAAAAAAAAAAAAAGAAACCTGATCTTACAAATCAATTACCCCCAATAATCGTGAGATATTGAGGTAAAAAAGGAAGGGTATTATGATACCAAATCCAATATGGAAACCAATATACAGAAGGAAAGGTAGATACCTGTAGTAATTGTAAAAACAGCCACTCAGTAAGAAGCTCATTGCTGTATTCCAGGTATGTGGGATGCCGAGTAGCATTTTGAACAATTGAGTTGTAGCAACAACAATGAAGAGATGAGCAAGAAACTCAGACAAGGGAAAGGAAGCAGATAAGTGAGAGGGAAGAAAAAAAATGGGGGTAGGGTGGGGGGTATAAGAAGTGGATGGGGAAAGGGGGCATGAGAAAGGAGGGGGAAGTAGAAAAGGGGAGGAAGTTCAGTGCCTCTTTGATCGTTCCAAACCAGTGGTATAAGTGCAAGCTATAACCAATATACTATGGTGTAAGAAATTGTGCATGTAATCTTACAGGTTTTAGTGTTGTCCATTTGTCAGAAGGCCATCTGTTCTAGATGGCAAAGGGAGTCTATCTCACAAGCCCAGTCATGGAGAGAAGGGGTGGCACACTGTGATTTTCGAAAAAAAACTTGACTGTAGTGCAGATGCTACATGAACTCACTAGATGAGATACCAAGGTCCAAGTCAAATTCCAGCTTTTCAAGCACCTCCAGCAGCTGTAGTTCCTCCCTGCTTGCTTTTTTCCAGGATCAGCTCCAGTCCTGGGAAAAGTACCTCCAGCAAGGCAGCTTGAGCCTAGGCCTCAGACCCAGCCCATTCACTTTAAGTTTGGTTTGCTTCTCCTTTGATTTGACCGTGAAATCGTTCTCATAGTCACCTCTTTTACCCATGTACGTCTGCAAACAGTCAGGCCAAATAAATAACAATAAATGGGAAGACATTCAGAAATAACAGTGGGAAAACATGGGTTAAGTACTACACTCTATCGGTGTAAAGTGCTCTCTGGTGTACGCTAAGAGGCTGTTATTGATGTCTTATATAAAAATGGATGTACGATGTGCTGTGTTTGGCAGCAGCCACGAGTCAATCACCACTGCTGAAACTCTCGTAAAATAGCAACATCACATCTATAAGGAAAAATCTGAAACCCAATACGTCCATAAGATTAAAAATCATTTCCAAGCCTGAGTAACTCAGTGCAGCATCTACCCCCATTCTTCATGCACATATTGTCCAGTGACTGCTTTGTGGTCTAATGAATGGTCCAATTATTCGGTTCAGTCGAGGACTGTTAAGAGATCTCGGAGGAGACATTTTCATCAGCAGCACTTGTAGGTATAGAGTAAAATTTTGACTGCCTCATCAGTTCTAATGGAATTTTCATCCTGCCATCCAAGAGATGAGAATCTTCTCAACTCCCCTAAAGTCCTCTTAAATGTGTCCTGAGGTGGCCAGCAATGGGCATTTAATGAAAAAATGACTGTTGGTGATGAGAACTGGTTGACTAAAACCAAAAGTTGTGTCAGAGGAAATCCAATAAAATGATTTGCTGTTGTTTCTAATGTACAGTGGATTTTTTAAGACATTTTATCTACTTACCTTTGCTTTGTTTCTGGTTGGGATGCAGTGTTTGGTTTACAGTCTATAACATTTCCAAAGACCTCTGGCTTGCAAAGTTTTGCTTTACTTTAGAGGAGGACTGGGAAATTTTGACCTGAGAGCAGACACAGCCAACTGGCTCTTTTACAGTAGGCCCTCCTTGCATGCTGGTCTCACCTGCTTAGAAATATGCTAAAGCAATTCGAAAGATGTCTATGCCAGTTTTTAGCTCCCACCTCCGGCCGCTATGCCTCTCTCTAAGGCAGTGGTTCTCAACTCCTGTCCTCAGGACCCACCAACAGGCCATGTTTGCAAGATAACCAAAATACATCACAGGTGATATCATTTGCTGCTCAGTGATTGCAGTATTCTGGTCTGCATCTCCCCAAGGCAATACTTAAAATCTGGCCTGTTAGTGGGTCCCGAGCACAGGAGTTGAGAACCACTGCTCTAAGGGCTCGTTCATACAAGTGTCCCACTGAAAAGTGATCTGCAGTGGATAATAATAGTAATAGTAAGTGATAGTAAGTGGAGGACTTCCAACTACCCAAATTGGGTAGAACAGACCCTCTACCTCATTTTTACAAAACTATCTTTTTTACAATAGCTTCTCTTTACTATAGCTTTCCATATAGTATGTACTACAGGCAGTAATGTTTACTCATACATGCTCAGCAGTTCTTGCTTTTTTTTAACTACTGTCCCCCATATCACAATTTACTGTAAGTCTGTCAATAGATTTTGTCTGAAAACAATATATGCCTATGGTCGCTTATTCCATAAATTACGTCTGTTACTGCAAACTATGAACTATGACCATACAAATCTAAAAAAAACATAAAGAAGTTAAAAATGTAATAAATTACTAAAAAATGAGACTAAACTATAAAAGGAGAACCTCAGTCTACACATGCATAATATCATGTTTGGTGGGTCCACATTTGAATTAGATCTTACAGTCTGCAATGATTAGCATGCTTCTGAATTAGCCAAGAAATCTTTCAATAATATAAAAACCTATTGATAGAACATGATATTGATTTTTAACATATGTAAGAAATAGGGTTTCCTATTTAAATTACAGTGGAAACTCCTTTCAGAAATGATGTCATAGGCCTAATCCCAGTCAGCCGCAGTTTCCTTCTGCAGTCGCAATTGATTTGAATTGAGTCTGCAATTCTCCAGAATAAATTGGCTTAGTCATTAGTTCAACCCTGTGCAGCGCACTCTCTAATGAGCTGCAAGTAACCTGGGATCCCCCACCCTGCACAGCCAGGCACACCGAATCTTTACAGGCCTTCCAGAGTCAGAGAACAGTTTGTGGCTTTGTTTTTGTTATTTATTGAGGGTAATAACTTGGATAGGGATGGGAGGTTATGGGATGCCTATTTGACTTCCACAACAACTCCAGGGACAACTCTTCCTATATACAGTCTCTATATACAGCTCCTCTTCTTCCTCCAGCACACACCTGCTTGCAGAACCTGGCTGGAACACTGTGAATACCTGACAGTCACTCGGTCAGCTGAAAGCAATGGCCCATTACAGGCAGGAACCCGAGGTCCCTTAGGTGTATAGCAGAATTTTAGTGTCTAGCTTGCATCACTCCTGTGGCTACTGATCCCAGCACCACCTCAGGTGCTGACAACCCACCTGGCTGCAGCTGTCCCATTCACTAGCCCTCCAGGCTAACTTCTCTTAACAGCCCTCTAGACTGACACTTACCAGCCCACCTGGTTGACTCTTCCAGACATGCTGACCTGCTCCCGCTGTGCTCTCTCCTTGCTCCCATGCCTCCAGGAAGGGTTTCCTCCGTGTGACCTGAGCCCCAGGCCTGAGGTCACACCCCTCTCCCTCCCAGACTAGGGGGCACCCTCATGGGCCACCAACAACCTCCTCAGCACTCCATCTCCATCTTCCACCCAGCTGCACCTCCTGGCATGACTCATGCCTATTTATGAGGTGGCTTGACCCTGCCAGCCCTTTACTGGGGATTGGCTGAGGCCCTCCTGGCAGCTCCTCCTAACCTCCACTCACTATGTCTAGAACATTCTCCAATATCTCAGAAAACAGTGGGGGGGGGGGGGGGTACCAGAGAAGCTGCTAGGATGAGTCACCCAGCCCTGAGTTACTAAACCCTGTCCCAGATTCATATCTCAGGCTTAACCCTGAGCTAAACTAATTTTTACCTACACTAACAACAAACCTATCTACATTTAGCACACTAGAGGGTGCTACACTTGCTCTTCCTATATCTATAGTACAGCTGTTTATACAGGAATCCTATGGAAGACAGAGAATATTCTCTTTGCTCTTAGAGTGACTCATGTCTATGTTATTGGCTAATAATGTTTCCATCCCCATCTCTTTTGTCTGTTTTTAGATATTGATGAATGCGCTCTGAAGAATGAGACGGTGTGCTCTCACATCTGTATCAATACCCCAGGAAGTTATAGGTGCGACTGTCACGAAGGCTACTCCCTGGAGGTGGATGGGAAAACGTGCACCAAGGGGAATCAAGGTATGGACACAGGCATCTTCCTTAATGTCTTTCACATACTTCACGATTTTTTCAGAGCTTCTGCCAAAACCATTCACTTAGCACAATATTTCTGCTAAATGTATCTCCATCAGTACAAATGCAGGTCCGGCTTATCTTAAAATTTCAGTTTATTGCACACTGGCTTTATATAGGTTTTGGGGTCCCCAATCGTGAGATCACCCTAATGGAGATCCTGCACCTCCACCCCGCGTTTGTATAGAGTATTACACACTCACGTGTAAAAATCCAAGTAAGGTTTAAGCCCCTCTCAGTAATTCTGCTTCTACCCAGCTTTTCTTACCACCAATGCAGATGATTTACTAAAAGCAAATAGGCTGTTAGCTTTGCAAGGGAATTTACCTCAGAGCTTAGTGAATGTGATGAAGTTTTACTTTGCAAAGAATACCCAGCCACGAGCAAGGAACAAAAAAATATTTCTGCTTGACATATGGTTAAATGACAGAAGTTATCTCATTCACTCTGGGGCAAATTCCATTGCAAAGTGCAACTTCCCTTGCAACGTAAATAGCCTATTTACCTTTGGTAAACCAAACCCAATAACTCAGATTTTGACAGCAGCTGAAATTTCTTCTTTTTGGAGACTTCACTGTCATATAGATGCTGACTGTAAACTCCAATATGCAGATCACTCGATAGTACAGAAATCAGGGTCAGCTTGAGCCGGGTACAGAATAGTCTATTGCTTTCATTGTTTCCCAATGTTCCAGACCAGTAACAAATCACTAAAGGATGATTTTTTTTTTTTTTTGGCAGTATTAGCAGAAAGCTTCATAGATTTCAGTTTTGGTGAATCTTTAGTTTCAAACTTTTTTTATTAAAAGCCTTCCAAGTAATTTTAGTTAAAACATTTTTTTTTAATAATGAATAATGTTCTAAGAAATAAATATTAAATTAAATTCAATTCAATTAAAATACATTTTTTAAGTGCCCTACAACAAAATAAACATTGATACAGTAAGTGATTGTGAAAATATTGTCCATAAAAAGCTGTCATATATAATCTGTTGACAAATATCACCAAAGTGTACCTAAAAAAAGCTCACCTCCCCCTGCAGACTGACTTTTATGGTGAATCATAGGAAACCCCAACTGGCAAGAACCTTTCCCACACATATATCAGAATGGTTTGAACCCTCCTGCTCCACCAATCAAGACAGACAGCCCACGATATGTCTCACACAGGGCAAAAGAAAAGTGCTCATAGTGTAGCATTTTTCTTTATTTATTTAACAAGAAAGAGAACAAAAGACAACAAATGTAAACTCACATATGCGCTGCCACTCATCATGAGACAGCAGCATAGATCAACAGCATCAATATACACTGGCTCCATCCTATGTGTTTCGTCCAATAGGACCAGGTCCGCATGCTTCATGCAGCCCCATGGACAGGTGGATGCAAATGGTCTCATGTTCATTACATGCACCTACCTTCAAGGCCATCCATGTCCAGTTTTTGCGGACTTAAAAGTGACAGATTGAAGGTAGCCTAATGTAAACAAACAGTGGAGTCCTGTCCATGTCCACCAGGCACAGACTGAACAGGCACGGATGTAAAAAACTGACATCCGCCTCGTTCAGCTCCGATTCAGCAAAGGATCTGCTCACGGGTCCCCTGCTGATCGGAGCCGATTCCACTCCGTGTGAAAGGAGCCTTACAGAATATTGATTAAAAACATTGGTTATAAATTTAGTAATAAGTTGAGTTCAACCCTTTACCAGCAGATAAATAATTGAGTACATATATATGTTTTCTAGCCCTTTATCATCATAGAAAGGGTTAGATAACTGTCCAAACAGAGCAGAAAAAAAAGTTTGTCATACTCTTTCATTAAAGACACAGAGGTTCCTTCGACAATTTAGGGTTCCGAGTTCACCTATCAGAATCTGAAACTAGCTCAGGTCTGGAACTTTTCGAATTTCACTTACTTGCAAAAAAAAAAGCAATGCTAATCATATTTTGTTTGCCTGGAACCGTTTTAGAAATTAAGATGAATATTTGCCCAAGTATTTAATGGCTTGCCTTTTCTAGCACAGATCAAACACAGCTCTGTAGGTTGCACTCAGAAACATTTTGGAGATATTGTATGCATTCCATATTTTTTTTAATTTATTACCTGATATACAGCAAAGTAGGTTAAGGCAATAATAATTATTGATACAAATTTAAATTGCAAACACATTTGCTCTGTGCAGGACAAAGAATGGAGAGAACTGTAACAACATCTATCAAATGAATAACTCCAATACTCATCCTTGTTTCATGTAATTCCCCGATGTAATACTATGTTGTTCTGTTAGAAAAATAATATCTGATATGGACATTTCTTGGCTTATAGTGAACCTTTCTCCAAGCATGAAAAGTTAGTAGTATGTTTATAATGTGCTCCGTTTAATATTCATGTCTGCTTTTCCAAAAATGTGTAGGCTAATGCCGCGTACACATGAGCTGACTTTTCAGCATCAAAGGTCCGACGATCTTTCCGACGGACTTTCGACGGAGTTACTACGGACTCTCGAACGAGCCACACACGAACAAACTAAAGTCTGTTCAAAAGTCCGTTGGTTTGAACGTGATGACGTACGAAGGGACTAGAATAAGGAAGTTCATAGCCAGTAGCCAATAGCTGACCTTGCGTCGTTTTTTGTCAGTCGGACTAGTATACAGACGAACTGATTTTTCGACCAGACTCGAGTCCGTCGGAAAGATTTGAAACATGTTCTAAATCTAAAGTCCGTCTGATTTTTAGACAGCAAAGGTCCGACGAAGCCCACACACGATCGAATTGTCCAGCGGATTCGTTCCGTTGGACCTTTGCTGTCGAAAAGTCCGCTCGTGTGTACACGGCATAAGTAGACTGAACTGGACTGCTGTAGATATGTAAATTTAGACTTTTTCTAAAAGGTCATCATCATCCAAACCTGCCTCTAACCAGCCCGCCCCTCTGCTGATGTATGCAAAAAGCAAGAATAGGAAGGACAGAAGTGTCTTTTGCTAGACCTCCTGTGATTGACAGCCTGGCTTCACCTTCTTTATGCTTGCCAAGTGTAACATACCTGGTGAAGATCGAGCTAGAGTGGGGTTTCTCATGCACCTGTTGTTTGACACCCCAGAGAGAAAACAGTGATTATTGCTAGTGGCTATAGCAGCCACTAGCAGTAATCGGAAGTGAATCCATCAGGCTGGTTGTACCCAAGTTGATCAATCGATCAACTTGGTATATTCAGCCTGCCCACACGCGGTCGGAGCTGGTTCCTGATGGTCAATCGCCGGCCTAAAGTTTAATAAAATGAAATAAAAAACACTCTTTATAAAAAATTCTAAAAGCCCCCTATCATGCATACTAGCCCATTGAGCTTTTACTTTGCAGGGGGAAAAAAGAGGAAGTAAAACCCATCAGGGTTTACTTGCTGTTTAAGGAGAGAGGTTCAATTGCGTTCACATGATCACAAACCCCGCCCCGCCTCACGGCATCATAAACCCCTTAAAGGGCTGGGAGGCCCCCGCTCCAAGGGGTTAATGATGATGTCATTGGGTCTCCAAAGAGGTATTCCTTTTAAAAAAAAAAAAGGTTTGTTTGAAAATGTTTAATTGCATTGTTACCGGGGGAGGGGGCTGGGGGCATTTATAATATGCATAAATTACACCATAAGATTTATTAAATACCAAAACTTTCTTTCTTTTAGTTTTGGATGAAGTGAGAAGATGTTAAAATCACTGTCTTCTTTTTAATTTCCTGTCTGTGTCCCTGCTGGCCAGATTCACTTTCTGTATTTGTACGGGTGATCATTTTTTCCGGTGCACAAGGCCCATATTTTGGAGTTGCCTTGTTGTAAGAGCAAATCTTCCTTTGGGTAAAATTATAAATATATCAGTGCAACCAAAAAAGAATCTTTTGTACATAATTTTAACTTATACCAGCAATATGAATGTGATCACATAAGGACGTTATTGTTTTTTGGACTTTTTATAGTGTATTAGTGTGTATAGATTGGCATTCTCATATTGCTAGTATAAGTTGTAATTTTTTTGCACAATTTGAAATTTTTTTTTTGTGCTGATATATTTATAATTATTTACAGCGCTGTGATTATCGAGTATAAGTATTGATGGTGGTGTCTGGGGTCACATTCCATTGCAAGCAGCGGTGAGGTGGTAGTTTGTATTTGAAAGCATTTAAGATTGTTCAGAGTTTCCTCTGTTATTTTATTCCTTTGGGGAAACCTTTTCTGGGGATTGTCCCGTGCTTAAAGCGGAGCTCCATCCAAAAGGGAAGCTCCGCTTGTTTGCCCCCCTCGCTCCGCTGCCACACTTGGCACCTTTGGGGGGGGATTGGATGGGGGAGCAGGTACCTGGTTTTGACAGGTACTTGCTCCCACTTCCGGCTCAGCTCGCCGCGGCAAACTCAGCTGGGAGTTCGGCCCCCCTCCTCCTTCCCCCGTAGGTGGGCCATTCACAATCCAAAGTGCACTTCGAGCATGCGCAGTAGAGAACTGGCTGTGAAGCTGCAAGGACGAGATGGTGGTGGCAGCAACCAAGAGCGCATTGAAAAATCAGCTCGGGTGAAGACATCGCTGGACTCGTGGACAGGTAAGTGTCCTGATTTTAAAAGTCAGCAGCTACTGTATTTGTATTTTTTTCTGAAGGAGCCTGGAGCTCTGCTTTAACCGCTTCCCGACCGCTTCACGCAGATATACTGCGGCAGAAGGGCACTTACAGGCAGATTAACGTACCTGTACGATGCCCTTTAAGAGGCAGCTTGCGGACGCACGCGTCCGCCGGGAGCTCCGTGACCGTGATCGCAAGTCCAGCAGAACCGATGTCCGCTGGGATACCCACGATCGTCTTACGGAGAGGAAGAACGGGGAGATGCTAATGTAAACAAGCATCTCCCCGTGCTGCCTAATGACACTGTCACTGATCTCTGCTCGCTGTGATCGGGAGCGGTGATCAGTGATGTGTCACACATAGCCCCTCCCCCCCACAGGTAGAATCACTCCCTAGGACACACTTAACCCCTACAGCGCCGCCTAGTGGTTAACACCTTCACTGCCAGTCACATTTACACAGTAATCAATGCATTTTTAATTGCACCGATCGCTGTATAAATGTGAATGGTCCCAAAATCCAAAAGTGTCCGATGTGTCCGCCATAATGTCGCAGTCACGATGAAAATCGCTGATTGCCGCCATTACTAGTAAAAAAAAGAATTATCAATAAAAATGCCATAAAACTATCCCCTATTTTGTAGACGCTATAAATTTTGCGCAAACCAATCAATAAACGCTTATTGCGATTTTTTTTTTTACAAAAAATATGTAGAAAAATACATATCGGCCTAAACTAAGAAAAAAAAAAAATTATATATATTTTTTGGGGATATTTATTATAGCAAAAAATAAAAAATAATGTGTTTTTTTTTTTCAAAATTGTCGCTATTGTTTTGTTTATAGCGTAAAGAATAAAATCCGCAGAGGTGATCAAATACCACCAAAAGAAAGCTCTATTAGTGGGGAAAAAAAGGACGTAAATTTTGATTGGCTGCAACGCCGCACGACCGCGCAATTGTCAGTTAAAGCGACACAGTGCCGAATCGCAAAAAGTGCTCTGTTCAGGAAGGGGGTAAATCCTTCCAGGGCTGAAGTGGTTATGAAAGATTTCCTCTCACTTCCTATTGTATCTCTAGAACAGGAAGTAAAGGGAAATATTAATGCTGGAACTACAACAAATAAAAACCTGATTGTAATTAAACCAGAACATAATTATTCCCTATTCTATCTAAAACTAAAAAAAGAGAGGGGAAATTTCTATTTTCACTGCACATTTATTGGCCAGTTGGGGAAATACAAGGGGGTGCCAGGCCTTTTTTGCAGGTCTCTATGACTGTTTCTCTACACATTTATTACTTCCATGTCTTGCTGTCTGTAGGTATTTTATTTTGTTAAGACTTTTGTTTTTCTGCAGTCCTAAAAAAAAAACAAAAAAAAAACGATCCTGCCAAAACCGGCCGGTAAATCTCCCTTTATGGTTTCGTCAAGCCTTTTTTTAAAGCAAAATATTTTCTGAAACACAAATGCAATAACAGTTACTTGTCAGCGCATTGTTCTCACATCCACATGGTAAGTAATGAGTTTACTTTCTTCTAACAAACATTGCTTTTCTTTGCAGAATCTGAAAAATTCAACAATGTGTTGAAACCGGGAATCTGTTCAGACACATGCAAGGAATTTCACCAAATAAAACAGACCGTCTTACAGCTCAAGCAGAAGGTATACGGCCCCCTCCATGTATATTATTCAGATACGCTGAAACAAACACATATAGGCAAGATATGAAACACTTAAACATTGTATATTGGGGGATTGTTTTCTTTCATGCTTAGGATCACTTCAAGGAATTGTTGAATCTGAACCAAACATTTGCTTGCTCAGTCTATAAACATTTTTTATTCCATAAATATACATTTTTTTTAAACTTGGATTTTTATATAAATGTTTTATTTGTTCAAGGGAGGGGAAGGCGTTACATACATACTGTAAATGGCCCCTAAATTAGGGTCCCTAATTTAATCTGGGTAAGAGAAATTTTTGGCAGAATCAACTTGGCTCAGTAGTTCTGATACAATGAATGGTTTCAGTTAATGAAAGAGGAAATATACTATCCCATTCATCTTTGTAGATATATAACATGGGACTAATTTGCAACTTTTAACAGTGCAAAAATCAGATGCTGTATTTCTTTAGCCCCCGTTCACACCAGTGTGGCTTTGAAATTGCGCTTCTTCTGCACGATTTCAAAGCCAGTTCGATTTGCACTGTCAATTTCATTGCAGCTTGCAACTTCTTTTATCAGAAGTCTATGGGGGGGGGGTGTCAGAAAGAATTCAACCTTTATAATATATATTGTATGTTAAGAGGGGAACTGGCTTTTTCTCTTTTTTTTTTTCTTTCTTCTTTTTTTTCTCTCCTTTTCTTTTCTCCTTTTTCTTTGAATATAATATTTTAAGATGTGAATATAGAGTTTTTGATATTATGCAATGCTATATATGGACATATGGTTTTGTTTTTACTTGATTGTTGAGCTGAATCTTAATAAAATAAAATTTAATTATGAAAAAAAACAGAAGTCTATGCAAGCTGCATTGAATTTGGCAAAAAGTAGTGCAGGAAACTTTTTCATAATCAATATGAATAGTTCCATTGCCGACTTAATGTAGCCACACAGGACCCAGCACCATGAGGTACCAGTCCTCGAGTTCAGTCTAATGCCCTGTACACACGATCGGACATTGATCGAACATTCCGACAACAAAATCCATGGATTTTTTCCGACGGATGTTGGCTGAAACTTGTCTTACATACACACGGTCGCACAAAGTTGTCGGAAAATCCGATCGCTCTGAACGCGGTGACGTAAAACACGTACGTCTGGACTATAAACGGGGCAGAAGCCAATAGCTTTCGTCTCTTAATTTATTCTGAGCATGTGTGGCACTTTGTGCGTCGGATTTGTGTACAGGCGATCGGAATTTAACCGATCGGATTTTGTTGTCGGAAAATTTTATATCCTGCTCTCAAACTTTTTGTGTAGGGAATTCCGACGGAAAAGGTCCAATGGAGCCCACACACGATTGGAATTTCCGACAACACAATCCGATCGCACTTTTTCTGTCGGAAAATCCGACCGTGTGTACAGGGCATAAGAAAAGCGTCTCAGTCAAAAAATATATATATATAAAACAGCAAAACCTTTGCAGTATAGAGAACAGTCTGCAGGCTTCCAACATGGAATAGTATAGGCAAGCAGCAAGTACTATATGGGTTTATAGAATCTCAATCAGGCTGCTGGGCTGCCAGGAAAATAGAGCAATGGTTGTGAATCCCAGGCAGAGTGTTACCCAGGGGAAAATTTTCAAAAAGAGAAAAACATATATATCCAAGGGGGGGCAAAAGAAAACAGCAGAAAATTTCCACACAACTTCCCTCCTGTCTACAGATTCCTCATAGGTTGTTAGGGAGGAGACGGGAAGAAACTCCACCCCGCGGGCTACCGCAGGCATCCAGCCATTCTGAAGATTCAGTAGGAGTTGTGAAAAAATAGACTTTCCCATTATCCACAATGCGCAGTTTAGCAGGCTACAGCATACTGTAGATCAAGTTCAGATCCCTAAAATGCTTCTTTACTGGTTGAAAAGAGGCCCTTTTTTTCTGAGTGGCAGCGGAGAAGTCAGGATAAATGGATATTTGATAGCCATTAAACTCCAGCTCAGGGCCCGTCCTGGCCCCCTTCAGAATATTCTCCCAATCACGGAAATGTAATATCTTTGCTATGACAGATCGGGGAGGTGCTCCCTTTGGTGGAGCTTGGCCCGGAACACGATGCGCCTTTTCAATAGCAAACATTTTAATGAAAGTATCAGGAGCCATGTGCTCTCTAAGCCAGCTCTCCAAAAATTTTTCCTGGTGTCTCCCCTCCACTACCTCAGGGAACCCCACCAGCCATATGTTATTCCTTCTCATGTGGTCTTCCATGTCAGCCATCTTTAAAGTGTGCTCAGAAAGGGTTTGCAATTTGGAACTGTCAGATCACATGACAATTCGCACCAGTGTGAATGGGGGCTAAGGTAGGTCAGCAAATTTTAACACTGCCAATTTTATCCAAAATGTAACACTGTAAATGTGTGTTTAACCCTCCTGGCGGTATTCCCGAGTACGGCTCGGGGTTAAATTTAAGTACCATTAGCGGTAACCCCGAGCCACACTCGTGATTGCATTGCAGAATCCTGGTACAACATACTTACCTTGTCAGCAGGATCTTGCGATGTCCCTCCGCTGTGTCCTATGCTGGATCATCTGCCTGATGTCCTGTGTTCTGAGCTCCGTTCCCTGTGAGTGTTGCGACGCATGGGGCGGAGCCCGGCGGCAAATTCAAAAACTACAAAAAACATAACACATACAGTACACTGTAATCTCACAGATTACATTACTGTCCCCAATGCTTTGTCCAATGCCCTGCATGTAGTTTTATATGATATATACTGTTCTTTCTGCCTTGAAACTTGAGATTGTCCATAGCAACCAAAAAGTGTCCCTTTACATCAAAAGTGGTTTTAGACCAGCTAGAAAACAGCAATAGTGAATTAGAATCACTTGCAGAATTGAGCGATAGTGAATTGTGGGGAAATTCATTTTATTATTATTATATTATTTTATTTTATAATTATTTATAGTTATTTATTATATTATAAATTATGATTTCGTGTTTCAAACTTTATCATACCCGGGATGTCTACCAGACTCTTGTTTGGATATATTTAAGTGAGTTATTCCTAATAATTACAGGCCTACAATATAAAACGCCAAATTTCCATGCGAAAATATATACCGCTTTGAGATTCAGAAATCTGTAATAATCATACCGCCAGGGAGGCTACAGTATACATAAAGCCAAAACTTTGTTTTAGCTTGGATAAAGTTTGTAAAAAATTAGAACCCCTGTTAAGTTTTTTTTTATCGCATTTGGTGACTCCCCACTGGGAAGATTTACTCTTGTATATTCCACACAGAGGGGTTAATTTACTAAAACTGGAGAATGCTAAATCTAGTGCAGCTCTGCATGATTGCCAATTATCTTCTATCTTCGGCTTTGACAAGAAAAAAAAACTGGAAGCTGATGAAGCTGATTGGTTTCAATGCAGAGATGCACCAGATTTTGCACTCTCCAATTTTAAATCAACCTCAGAATGTGATGTCACAACAACAGAAGGTGATTGCAAATTTTGTATTAGGGAAAACTGCTCCGGAAAAACAGTTACCCCTCAGTTTGAAGACATCTGCTCTTACTTACTGCTGCAGAGCAAGAGAAGGAAAATCCAAAAAAATGAGGCATTACCAAAAAAAAAATATCCATTCCTTACTCTTATCCAATCCTGAGAAACGGTCCCCTGAAGTCCACTGGAAAACCTGCCCTTCCAGGAGTGTTGACTTAATGGGTCCCACGTGGCTCTCACTGGCTCCTTCAATGGAACTTTTCATTATTTTTGTATCTGAGGTCAGAGGGAGAAACCAGTGAGAGCTGCATGCATACCTCCCAACTTTCTGAAATGGGAATGAGGGACACCTATTAGCAAAAGAATGTAGGCATAGGACACACCCCCTGCCACGCCTCCCCTTTAAAGCAGAATTGTACAAAAAAGATGATTGGTTAAACCCAAATGTGCTTTTTTACCACTACTATTCTTTTATGCTGGCTTTGGAATTTACAATTGCAGCAAATTAGAAATTGGGTGAAAGGTTTAGCACTGTAAAACACTTTTTGATAGATAAGTAGTGCATTTTATATACAAATATATAAATAAGATGAAAATGAGGGACAAATGAGGAGGAAAGAGGGACAGAGGGACTTTGTTCCAAATCAGGGACAGTCCCTCAAAATCAGGGACAGTTGGGAGCTATGGCTGCGAGGACCAAGGAGATTGACACTCCTGGAAGTGTTGGTTTTCCATTTCACAGGGTTGGTGACTTCGGCAGTGGGAAAAGTATTTACATTCTTGCATTCTTGTTTTGTAAGGCAAGCTTTTTGCACATAGAGGCTCAGTTCACATTGGTGCTGGTCCTGCATGACTTTGGTCCAAATGCGATGCAAATTCAGCCATACAATCTGTATAGCTGAATCACACGCGATCTCGCACAGCGCACCGGTGTGAACCCAGCCAGAGGGGGTGATTCATGGGCGTCCACAGGTAGAGGCAAGGGGGGGCTAGGACCCCCCTGGAGCAAAGTGTCCACACATGGACACTCAGGGGACAGACTGATCCTGGGTGGGTGCAGAGCCGGCACCAGCATGAGGGAGGAAAGGCGGCTGCCTAAAGGGGCCAGGAGAGGGAGGGCACTAAAGCTATGGGTCCCTCAAGAAAAGCTGATGCTGACGCCCGCCCCGCTCACAGCGCGCGCACCGTGACATGCAGCACCACACTGTGATTCTGTGAACATCGGCCGCTGCCTCCAGGTCACACAAGCTTCCATTTGCTCTCCACTCTAGGCTGCTACTGCTCCTCCTCTCTCCGAGTCTCGGGTGAAGGGCAGAACAACCGCTTTTCTCTCTCCAGGCTCCAGCCCCGAAAATGAACAATTCCCGCAGAAATGCCTCCAGTCCAGCACAGTCAACAATTGCCGCTGAACTGGAGGCGAGATATGAGGGGGAGGAGTCCAGTGAGACTAGGGGGAGGAGTCAGCAAGCACAGGAGCGGGATCAGCATGGAGTGGAGGGATGAAAGGTAAATCTTGCTGCTTTGCTTTGCATAAGACAGCCCGCTGACATGTACACCATGGGGACCCTCTAGAGATGAGGAATAGATGGGAACATAGGGACAGAGTGCAAGGGAAAAAGAGAAATGGGGACAGAAATGGACATGGGGCAAAACAGAGAAGATTATATGGGGACAGAAGGGAAAAATCTGCTTCCTATCCACTTGCTCAGCTTGGGATCTGTGTGCTGATCCCCTCCTGAGCAGATCCCACACAGCCCACTCTGCTCTATGAGGGGATGTAGACGGGTGTAAACGGACACAAGTCTATCACTCCATAGAGGACAATGGAGGGTCTGATGAATTAACAAGCAAATCCGATCAGACCAATTGGTGCCAGGATGGGGGGGGGGAAATCTGAACCCCCAACCACTTGCTGAAGCTTCAGATTTTTAATGTGCTGCAGACATGTCCTTTTAGCACACTCCTGGCTGCAATAGCCAGAAGTGTGGGTACTTTTGTAAATCCAAACGTTGGCTGACCACTTCCACAACCGCTATGATGTGCCACCCCCTCCCACCCCCCCACCCCCGCCACCTAGTCACCTATATGCTATCATATAGGGGCGATTGGTTCCATATGTGATAACAATAAAGTCATGAAAAAAATAATAATAAATTCATTTTAAAAAGTTTTAACTGTTTAAATGGACACATAAACAATAATACATTTTTTAGAGGCCTCCCCCACACACACACACACGCAAAAACACATGTGCTAGGTCACCTAGGTAGGAAAATGATGTTTGCCCTACACATATATCACTGCACACATCAGAATGAGGGCAACAATTTTAATTCTAAAATGATGACCTACTGGGGCGAGATAGAGAGATGTAGATCCAGCTGGCGTGGCACCGGCACCACCCACTCAAACACCTCCCCTCCATGATGTTGACAAAAAGGGGCGGAGCATGGGTGACCTTAAAATAATGCCCCCCCCCCTGAAAAAACTTCTGCGGACGCCCATGGGGTGATTTACTAAAATTGGAGAGTGCCAAATCTGGTGCAGCTCTGAATAGAAACTAATAAGCTTCCAGTTTTTTTTTTTTTTGTCAAAGCTTAATTGAACAAGCTAAAGTTAGAAGCTGATTGGCTACCATGAGCAGCTGCACCAGATTTTGCACTCTCCAGTTTTAAGCTTTAGTAAATCAACCCCAGAAACCAAGTGGTCAATCAAGTGCATGCACAATCTGTATTAACCGCTTAACGACCAGCGCACGCCGATTTACATTAGCAGAAGGGCACTGGTAGGCAAAAGGGCGTACAGGTACGTCCCCTTTAAGAAGTGGTGTTGCAGGCGCGTGCCGACGCCTCCGTGACCGTGGGTCCTGCGGACTCGATGTCAGCCGGGTGCCCACAATCATGTCACGGAGAGGTAGAATGAGAGATGCTTTTGTAAACAAAGCATTTCCCCGTTCTGCCTAGTGACAGGACAGAGATCACAGCTCTTTTCAAAGGGAACAGTGATCACTGTCATGTGAGGTGTAGCCCCTTCCCCCCACAGTTGGAATCACTGCCTAGGACACACTTAACCCCTTCACCGCCCCCTAGTGGTTAACCCCTTCATTGCCAGTGTCATTTACACAGTAATCAATGCATTTTTATAGCACTGATCGCTGTTTTAAATGACATTGGTCCCAAAATACTGTCAAACGTGTCCGATCTGTCCGCCATAATGTCGCAGTCCCGATAAAAATCGCAGATCGCCGACATTACTAATAATAAAATAATAATAATAAAAATGCTATAAAACTATCCCCTATTTTGTAGACGCTATAAATTTTGTGCAAACCAATCAATATACTCTTATAAAGCGACGCACTGCCGAATCGCCAAAAGTGCTCTGGTCAGGAAGGGGGTAAAATCTTTCGGGGCTGAAGTGGTTAATCTATAAAGTGAAAATAATTATGCACTGTAAAGATAAACAGCGATACCTAATTATTTATAATGAATTCCAGATTCTCTAATCCACTAAAAAAAATGCCCAACATAATTTCTCAGAAATGTGAGAGGAAAACGCATTTACTGGTAGCAGTGTGAAAATAAATGTGCTAGATCTAAAAATCTCTGAACAAATAAGTTATTCCTGCTTGGGGAATGGGGAGCTCACTGATAATTCATTTTGGGGTTAGTATATCATTTGTAAACACAATGTTTCAAAGCTTCTGGTAAGCTTTTGTTTGATTTTCACTCATCCGTTCTAGTGATATATTAAAGCAGAGTATGCATTTTCCTGAGATTTCTTTGAAAATCTGAGCTTTTTGGAGTCATTGAAGTCAGTGGGGAAGGTGAAATAAGGGTGATTTCTAGGTTATTTTGAAGGCTGCAATAGGCTAAAATGGCTCCTGAGGGTTACAGAACCTATTTTAACATAGACTGGCTCTTGTGCTAGTAAATAGCACCTCAGGTTGAGGTCGGGGCTCAAGTTCCTCCATCCCAAACTCGCTCATCCATATATTTATGGACCTTGTTTTGTTCAGACATAAAGTTTAATACTTAAAGGGGAACTCAAGTGTTTTTTTTTTTTTTTTTACCTTAAAAAGAGCTTTATTTCAGATAAGAAATGAAACAATATTGCAGAGAAACACCCGCGCAGGGGTGATAGAAGGGTATAAACAAGTTGAAAGTCAAAATATAGGATCTTGTCTATAACAATCGAGCTTGATTAAATAGAGTAAGTTAAGATAGGTTATACATAATACAACGTGTAACAATGTTAATTAAGAGAATGAGGTGAAACATGTGGTTTTACACGAGGACTACCGTTGTCCACAGGCACCCCAATTGGGAGCAATCTGTGTCTATGGGCAAAAGATCATCCTCTTCTCCTTCTGAGTGAAATCATAAAGTGCTAAAAACTAAATGCAAGTAAAAATTAGAGATATAAAGATGAAATATTTATAGGGGTAAGATGATCTGCTGAAGTATTGTGTTATATAGAACGTTGAGTGAATGTCAGGGTAAACAAAGTAGAATGAATTGGTCAAATGTAACTAACTAATTCAAAAATCCCCAATAGATAGATCCAATGGGGTATATAAAAAAAAAAAACAAAAGACAGATAGGGAAAGGAGAGAACAGTTAAAAGGGAAAAGTGGACACAGAGAGAAAGTAGTAGGAGGGGATCCAGGAGCTACTCACCAATGGCCCGATGTTGACGGGGAGTTGAAGAATAAAATGGGTGTTTAAGGGGTAATAGAGTTGTAAGTTATAGGGAGGTGCCGATATATTGGGCCCAGGGTTCCCATATGCATTTGAATGATTCGAATTTATCTAGGATAATACTGGAGGTTTTCTCTTGTATCATAATCCAAGTGATTTTTTGTTTGGTTAGATGAAAGGATACTGAGGGAGATTTCCAAGAGTGCCCAATCGTTATTTTAGCTCCAAGGAGTATAAAGTGAATCAATTTCTGTTTGTTTTTCGTGATATTGGGTATCTTCTTGTTTAGAAGGGCTATTAACGGGTCCTGGCTAAGGAGTGCCCCAGTGACTTTTCGAATTAGGATAAAAATTTTATTCCAAAAGCTCCTGATCTTAGGGCACTGCCAAAAAATATGTATGTGGGAACCAAGAATATCGCATCCTCTGAAACAGAGGGGCGAGGATTGAGGAAAAAATTTAAAAAGACGAGTGGGGACTAGGTACCAACGAGTTATTATTTTAAGATTTGCTTCTACTAGGGAAATATTGATGATTCCTTTGAATGCCTTTGCAACTTGAATGTTCCAAGTTTCCAGATCCCACTCAAAATTGAGGTCGCTCTCCCATTTAGGCATGAAAGGCGCTTTCTCCGGGGGGTCAGCCAAAACTGAGTATATTAGGGAGATACCCCCTCGCACATCCATGGCTTTGGAGCACCATTGTTCGTATGGGGTGACTGTGAGGGGGGTGTTGTCGTTTGGTTTAATAGAACTTAAGAAGTGAGAGATTTGGTGGAAGCGAAATGTTTCTGAAGGGGGCATGTCTAATTTGGAGATGCAGTGTTCTAGTGTAAGGGGACCGTTGGAATTAAAAAAATGTCCAATCCGATACAGGCCTTTATCTAGCCACCATTGGAAGGCCTTGATATCCTTTCCAGGAGGGAATTTAGGATTATGAAATAAATGGGCTAGGGGGCACCATCGAGAAGTTATAGATTGTGTTTTGTGAAGAGAATCGCATAAAGTAAAAGAGTGGGACAGGTTAGGAGAGAGGATAGGGGGCCTAGATTTAGGGGGCTGCCATAAAAGGAGATCTAAATTGTGGTTAGGGACTGCTTGTTGTTCTATTTCAACCCAATCTGGTTTTGGGCCTTTAGCGTATATGATGGAGAATTGGGTTAATTGGGCCGCCTGGTAGTACCACCAGAGGTTAGGAAGTCCTAGGCCTCCTTTCTTTCTGGGTCTAATCAGTGTTTGTTTAGGAAGACGGTGGTTTAATTTGCCCCAAGTGAAACGTATAATCGCTGATTGGAGGTTTGTGATTTGTGATTTGGGTACTGGAATAGGGAGGGAGCGGAAAAGATAAAGGATCCTGGGGAGGAGTGTCATTTTAACGGCGTTTATCTTGCCTAACCATGACAGATTGTGGAGTGACCAAAGGTCCAGGTCGGACTTAAGTTTCTTAAAAATAGGTGGGTAATTGTTTTTGTATAGCATATCTATGGAGGAAGAAAGTTGGATACCTAGATATGGGATAGAGGATGAGCTCCAATTAAAAGGGAAGTTTTCTATAAGTTTATCTAAGAGGGGTGATGGGATGGAGATATTGAGAGCGGTGGATTTGGACATGTTAATCTTAAGTCCAGAGGCATTGGTAAAATTGTTAAGTAGTTGCATTAAATTAGGGGTTGAAGTGAGGGGTGAGGTTACGAAGAGAAGGATATCGTCTGCGAAAAGGGCGCATTTGTGAATTGAGGGGCCGCATTTAACTCCGTGGATGTCAGGGTGAGCTCTTATCGCAATTGCTAGGGTTTCAATAGCTATGGCAAAGAGGAGGGGGAAAAGAGGGCAACCCTGACGAGTTCCTTTAGAGATAGGGAATGGGTCAGACAGGGAACCTTGAAGTCTAATCTGAGCTTTAGGGGTGGAATAGAGGGATTTAACTGAGGAGAGGAAGTGAGGACCAAATCCCCATTTTTCAAGGGTTGAGAAAAGGTAGGGCCAAGTGACCGTATCAAAGGCCTTCTGGAGGTCCAATGAAAGGAGGAATCCCTCCTGTGATGGGCCCCCATCCCATCCTGATCTGAGTAGGGATATAATGTCTATTGCTCTCCTTATCTGGTCCGGCCCCTGTCTCCCCGGTATAAAGCCAACTTGGTCTTTGTGAACGTATGAGTCTATAAAGGACCCCAGTCTGTTAGAGAGAATTTTTGTCATGATCTTAAGATCGATGTTGATTAGGGAGATTGGCCTGTAGTTGCTGACTTGGCTGGGGTCCTTGCCTGGTTTGGGGATGACCGAGATGTAAGCTAGATTTGCTATTTTATCAAGAGGTTGTCCATTTCTCAGTGAATTGAAGAGCCGGACCAGATAAGGGGAGAGGACATCTATGAAGGTCTTGAAATACTGGGACGAAAATCCGTCCGGTCCAGGGGCTGAGCCATTTTTGAGTCCCTTGATAACCTCCCTAACTTCTCCTTCAGTGAAAGGGGCGTCCATTATAGAACGGTGAGATTCAGATAATTTAGGGAGGGGGGTATTATCTAGAAAGGAATTTATGTTAGGTGGGGATGATGGGTTAGTGTCTGCATAGAGGTTAGAATAGAATGAGTGAAAAGTCTCTAAGATCAGCTTAGGATTCTGGGTTAATTGGCCTGAAAGGGATTTTATTTTGGGAAGAGCGTGGAATTTTTGTTTGGGGGAAAGTTTTGCTGCTAATTGGGGTCCAAATTTGTTCGCTAGATGGTAAAATTTACCGCTAACCCACTCTAGGTGTTTTTTGGCGTTGGAAGTAAGGGCTAGGTTTAAAGCTACTCTAGCTGCGTCTAGATTAGCGAGGGAGCCAGGTGTCGGGTTTTTCTTATGTTGTTTGCAAAGGGATCGGTAATCCTTCTCTAGGTTTGCGATCTCCATTTGGGATTCACGTTTAACCCCCCTGGCGGTATTCCCGAGTCTGGCTCGGGGTGGATTTTACATACCAAAAGCGGTATCCCCGAGCCAGACTCGGGCTTGCATCGCAGGATCCATATAGAGGTTACTTACCTTGTCCCCTGGATCCTGCGATGTCTCCTCGCTGTGATCGGCGAGCCGCTGTGTCTCGCTCGATTCACAGTGCCGAGCTCCGTTCCCTGCGAGCGTTGCGACGCACGGGGACGGAGTTCGGCGGTAAATTCAAAAGTGAAACACACAGTATAGATACAGCATACTGTAATCTTACAGATTACAGTACTGTATCAAATAACTACACATCCCCTTTGTCCCTAGTGGTCTGCTCAGTGTCCTGCATGCAGTTTTATATATATAAAACTGTTCTTTCTGCCTGGAAACTGGAGATTGTCCATAGCAACCAAAACTGTCTCTTTACATCAAAAGTGGTTTTAGACCAGCTAGAAAAAAGCGATAATAAATTATAATCACTTGCAGAATTGAGCGATAGTGATTTGTGGGGAGATCCGTCATCAAACACTAAAAGTAATAAAAGCTAAAATTCTGGAACCGAGCAAATTTCAGTGTTTTTGATTTGATTACATTATTATATAATTTTTATTATTATTATATTATTATGTGTTTTAATTATTTATAGTTATTTATTATATTATAATTTTTTATTTCGTTTTTCAAACTTTATCATACCCGGGATGTCTACTAGACTCTTGTTTGGACAGATTTAAGTGAACTATTCCTAAGAATTACAGGCCTACAATATAAAACGCCAAATTTCTGTGCAAAATAATTGTACCGCTTTCAGCACCTAAAATCTGAAATAATCATACCGCCAGGGAGGTTAAGACGTGAGGATAGTTGAATGAACTTTCCTCTCATTACCGCCTTATGGGCTCCCCATAAAGAATTGGGTGAACATTCAGTGTTGTCATTTAAGAGAAAATAATCCTTCAAATCTTTTTCCAAAATATTGCAATGTACTGGATTGGAAAGCAGAGATTCTTTAAGGCGCCATTGGGGGGGGCCGGTTCTGGTGGGGGCGCATGAGATTTTAATTGTAACTAGGGAATGGTCAGACCAGGGTACTTCACGTATGGAGGATTGAGACGCTAAGTGTATCGTAGAAGAGTGTAAGAATATGTGGTCGATTCGTGAATATGTTCCGTGGGGGGCCGAAAAGTGAGTGTAATCTTTTGTTGAGGGATTCAGTTCCCTCCAGGTGTCTATCAACCCTAAGGAATGAAGCAGTTTGGCGATGTGTAGACTTTGTTTTGGAGGTCTTTTGGGAATGGGGATGCCCTTCGATGATTTATCCAGTAAGAGGTCAAATGCTATATTTGAATCACCTCCTAATATTATGGTCCCTTCAAGATGTGGTGTTAATACATTGAGCATAGATGCGAAAAAGGCTGCTTGGTTCTTGTTGGGGGCATAATAGGAAACTAAAGAAAAGAGGGTGCCATTGATGTGACCTTTGACTAATATATATCGGCCGTCATTGTCTGTAATGGTTTGGGAATGGGTAAATGGTATACGTTTGGAGATTAGGATTGCTACTCCTCTCTTTTTGACCTCCGCATTGGCTAGAAAAAAAGTCGGGTAGTTGTGATGTAGGAATGTGGGAGCCGATCTTTTTGAGAAATGGGTTTCTTGTAATAGTATAATTTCTAGACCTCTGGAATGGTAGCTTTGTAGTGCTTTACGCCGTTTTATCGGGGAATTGAATCCTTGTGTATTGTGGGTGGCAATTTTGAGGGTTCCTGAGTGTGTGGTTGGATTAGCCATGGATGTGCGGGAGGGGGTGCGCGTAAAACAGGAGAGGACCTACCTGAAAACAAGGAGTAGGAAGAAGGATCCTGAAATGGCTGTTCTGGAATGGGAACCTAGAAAAGGAGTATCCACGAACCATTAATGAGAGCACCTGGATGGGGAAGAAGAAGAGGTTAGGGGGTGTAAGGTGAAACCAGAAAGAAGATTGGAGGACGAAGAAGAAAAGAGAAATCAGGGGCAGGGAAAAAACTTTCCCTGTCACCTGAGGTGTAGGGCAGGTATGCCTAACCCTACTCCGAATACCAATAAAATTTGGGATTCGGTAAAGTGGCAACCAACAAAGGGGTTGCATTTCTGGTGAGCCTAGGGGAAGGCCTCCCCTAAAGTTCAACAGGTGGAGTGGCAAGTTGAACCGCTCCGGTCTCGAGGCCTTATAAAATAATTATTTGGACCCAAAGTTGGGAGACAGTGTATTTAGAAGAAGGAACAAAATAACAATAAAATATTGTAAAATAATACAGAAAATCCAATAAGATTATAAAACATAACAATAAGCCTAATTAGGCTAAACAGAAACTAATAAACCATCGAACTGTCTAGGAGAGAAATGTACATTTGTTAGTCTCAAAATAGGGGGGGGGTAGGTGGAAAAGGGAAGGGGAGAAGGGAATGAGGGAGTGGAAGGGAATGGGGGCTAGGAAGGGGGGGGATGGAATAAACCTAGACAATAACTAAGAACTAATTCCTAGGAAAAAAAGCCTGAAATAAGGTCGGGCTGTTCTTTTAATTAACTATGAACCTAGTTGGGTGTAGAGGTGACTACTACACCAAGTTAGGAAGCACAGTCTCTGAGTATTAGAGAGTGAGGAAGACTCTAAGAGTCAAGTCTCGGGATCATCATGTACGGATGGAGTCTCGGTATCTCTTGGATTGATGTTTGATCCAGAGGGGGGCGAGAGGGCTATTTGGGGGGGGTCTTTTGGAGGTGTTGATTTGGCGGTCTTCATCTTGTTGGAGAGAGGGTTCCTGAGTGATAAGACCCAATTGTAGTAGAAGACGTTCGCCGTTTTGAAGATTAGTAAAACCGTAAGATTTGTCTTTGTAGCTAAATTGTAGACGGATGGGAAAGACCATCTGTACTTAATCGAGTTCCGATTGAGAACTTCCAGGAGGGGTTTGAGGGATCTTCTTTTCATTATCGTGGCAGGGGAGATGTCTGCAAAAATTTGAATTTTATTGCCTTGAACGGTCAAATTGTCCAGGTTGCGTGATTTCTTCATTATTTCCTCCTTCACAGCGTAAAAATGAGGCTTGACCACAATGTCGCGTGGAAGGCCGTCCTGGCGCGGGGATTGAAGAGCTCTGTGTGCTCTGTCTAATTCTAGTCTGTGGTCTGGGATATCTGGAATGATGTTTTTAATGACAGATTTAACAGCATCTTGTGTGTCGACGATCGATTCTTCCGGGATTCCTCTAATGCGAAAGTTGTATCGTCTACTCCTATTCTCTAAGTCATCAATTTTAGATAACGCCGTATCCAGTTGATCTTGCAGCGTTTGGATGCATGTTGAGTTTTGGTTGGTGCGTGCTGCAGAATCGTCCACCGCTTTTTCAATGGCATCCATGCGGGCGCCTAGGTTCTGCAAATCAGCTTTGATGGATGTAGTAATCTGCATCGCTGTTTGAGAAAGCCCTGCAGCAAGCATGTCTGAAAAGCTGCTAAGGAGTAGGGACATTTCATTGGGATAGTTATGGTTCAAGGGTAAGGTCTGTATGGAGTCAGCCGGGATGTTCTGGGAGTTTGGTGAGGGAGAGAGGGGGGCACCCATCATAGAACTGCCTAATAGAAAGTCCGCAGGGGCTGAGGAGGCAGACAGGTCTTGTCCAGTGTGTCCTGGTAGGGAATCAGCAGGAGGAGGGGGCTGGGGGTCTGATAAAGGGCAGTGTGCTCCTAGGCCTGAAAAGGAGGAGGCATCGGTCGCCATCTTGGAAGACCCAGGGGGTGCTAGGCCGCACTTAGTTTGCCTATTTACCTTCTTAAATTTGAGGCTTTTAGGCATCCAGGTATGAGCGCTGTATTGTCCTTCAGGCGGGGGGGTTACTGTGTTTGGGTACCGCTGTAAATAGATCGCTTACGGGCCTCTGAGACAGCGGAGCGGTGCGGAGCTCCGGATCAAGACGTCTCTCCGGAGGTCCCGCGCATGCGCACTCGTTTTTTTTTTTTTAATGCAAGAAGGTATGTTTTTATAGCAGAAGAAACCTTGAATGGCTCTTCTGCCATAAAAGTTTTTTCCTTACTTTCTAACAACTTTATTCTAATTTTGCACTGAGCTGCACATGTGCAGTTCAGTGTAAAATTTCAGCACGCTTTGAGTGCCATAATGTATTAAGTCCATGCCCGAGTGTGGGATTAACATCATCTGGGGCCAGCCATCAGGATAGCCAAAGTCACCAAACCCGGCAGTGGAGGAACTGCACACACCACATTACTTTGGGAGGTGAGTGCGTCATAATGTGCATACTTGACCAACCACAGTTAGGATTTAGTTCCATTGGAAAGTCCAACTCCAGCCAACATTTCTTTTTTTTTTTTTTTCAATTTTGAACAACACGAAGAAGGGTTTAAACTTTGCACTCCATTTTTTTTTTTTTAAAGCAACTTTAGTAAAGAAAATCCCTTTAGATATTGTTTTTTATAACTTGTTTTTTGCTTACAGGGCCATTGAAATATTATTTTTTTTTTTATTAATATTTTAGCTGGCGTTGTTACCGAACAGCGTGTCTGAATCCAGCAAACAAATCACAGCTGACAAGGTACTGGCTTCCACCATGTATGTTCAAGGACCACCAGGGTTACCAGGAGCACAAGGACCCCAAGGTAACATTGCAGAACACACTACAATCTCTGCAATACTCACTGAGTGTACATGTGAAAATTTCAACCATGTGTGAATAAGTACATCGCACGGGAATCACAGCACAGGAAATGAAAATAAATGTAGAGGCTAATCAGAAACAAACACGTGAAATAAATATTGATGATCTGTAAGTCTTTGATGTAGTCATAGCGCTATTGTACGTTGGTTTTATTTTTGCAGTGTAAAGGTTTTATATATATACTATTAGAAGTAAGGATGTAGGAATAGCAGATAAGTCTACTTTCTTCATCTTATTAATTCTACATCTTTTTTTTTGGTAAGAAAACCTTTGCTGACCCCCTACTTCAGAAAACAATAGTTACCCCGGTTGTCATGCTGACTGTCAAGCAACTAACTTTTTTTTTAAAAGACTGGTCATAGCTGTTGTCATACCATCCATCGCTCACCTTCATCCCTCCCGATCCGGCTACGGGAATAGCTGCTGACGCATGCTTGTAATGCAATGTAAAAAAAAAAAAAATGTGTGTTCAGCTGTATTAAAGCTAAAAAAATAAATTAAAAAAAAAGGCCTTGCTTTATCAAAGGTTTGAGTACCAGGGTTGTTAAAAGTAGATATAAACTTATCAAAACCATACCTGGGAACTTACTGTATTTGATATGGCGAATTGTGCTCTGGTTGCCAGGTCAAATCATTGCAGTGTGTATGTATGTTGTATGCATGTGTGTGCATGTACAGTATGTATGTGTCTGCAATGCGTATGTATGTGGTATGGCTGTGCTATGTACAGTTTAAAAGGGTGGAGACGAAAATAATTAAAGGGGGTTGTGTGAGCTGGTCTGTATATACTTCTGACTCCTAAATTATGTATGTAAAATACACCTGACCCCCGCACTCTGTGTGTTAAACCATGTATGTAAAATACACCTGACCCCCACACTCTATACATTACACATCTGACCCCCACACTCTAAACATTACAAACCCTGTACATTACTCAACATGAACCTCTGCACTATGTACATTGCATACTTCTGACTCCTATACTCTATATATAGGCTCCAAGTTTAAGCCCCTCCCACAGTTAGTGCAGCTTTTGCTACCCAGTCCCACCATTAGCCTTGTCTCGCCACTATTAGACCCACCCACCACTCTGCAGTCATTCTCGGAAACTCTGGTTTTCAAAAGTTCCTCATATAAAGCTTTAACATGTAATTGTATTTTTTAAATTGTAATTTACAATATAATCCTCTGCAGATTTTGTATGTTTGCCCACTTACAAAGAAATGAAGGGTCTATCATTTTTTTTATCATAGGTGTATTTTAAATGATAGAGACAGAATATCAACCAAAAATCCTGAAAAAACACATGATACAAATGTTATAAATTGAGTTGCAGTTCAGTGAGTAAAATAATGGGGCGTACACACGGTCGGACTTTTTGGCTACAAAAGTCCGACAGCCTGTCCGACAGACTTTTGGCGGACTTTAAACGGACTTTCTAACGAACAGACTTGCCTACACACGATCACACCAAAGTCCGACAGATTCGTACGTGATGACGTACACCGGACTAAAATAAGGAAGTTGATAGCCAGTAGCCAATAGCTGTCCTAGCGTGGGTTTTTGTCCGTAGGACTAGCATAAAGACGAGCGGATTTCTGGGTCCGGCGGAGTTACGACGTAAAGATTTAAAGCAAGTTCCAAATCTAAAGTCCGTCAGATTTGCTACTGGAAAAGTCTGCTGAAAGTCCGAGGAAGCCCACACACGATCGGATTGTCCGCCGGATTTGGTCCGTCGGTGTCCGTCGGACTTTTGTAGCCGAAAAGTCCAACCGTGTGTACGCCCCATAAGTATTTGATCCCCTACCAACCAACAATTATTTTGCTTCATGGGGTAAGGATGATCATGAGAAAAGTGAGGGATCAGCCCAGAACTACACAGAGGAGCTTGTGAATGATCTCAAGGCAGTTGGGACCACAGTCACCAAACAAACCATTGGTAACACAATACGCCGCCATGGATTGAAATCCAGCAGCACCCACAAGATCCCCTTCCTCAAGAAGGGCCATGTAATGGCCCGTCTGAGGTTTGTCAATGAACATCTAAATGATTCAGAGAAGGATTGGGAGAAAGTGCTGTGGTCAGATGAAACCAAAATTTAGCTATTTGGCATTAACTAGACTCGACATGTTTGGAGGAAGAAAAATGCTGACTATGACCCTAAGAACACCATCCCTACGGTCAAGCACAGAGGTGGAAACAATATGCTTTGGGGCTGTTTCTCTATTAAAGGTACAGGCTGACTTTTCCGCATTGAGGGGCCAATGGACGGGGCCATGTATTGTAAAATCTTGGATAAAAACCTTCTTCTCTCAGCCAGAACACTGAAGATGGGTCATGGATGGGTCTTCCAGCATGACAAAGACCCAAAACATACCGCCAAGGCAACAAAGGAGTGGCTCAAGCAGAAGCACATTAAGGTCATGAAGTGGCCTAGCCAGACTACAGACCTTAATCCTATAGAAAATTTATGGAGGGAGCTGAAATATCGAGTTGCCAAGTGACAGCCAAGAAACCTTAAGGATTTAGAGAAGATCTGTAGAGAAAAGTGGACCAAAATCCCTCCTGAGATGTGTGCAAACCTGATAACCAACTACAAGTAACGTCTTACCTCTGTGCTTGCCAACAAGGGTTTCTCCACCAAGTACTAAGTCGTGTTTTGGTTGGGGATCAAATAATTATTTTACTCACTGAACTGCAACTCAATTTATAACATTTGTACCATGTGTTTTTTCTGGATTTTCGGTTGACATTCTGTCTCTATCATTTAAAATACACCTATGATAAAATTATAGACCCTTCATTTCAGTGTAAGTGAGCAAACTTACAAAATCTGTAGGGGATCCAATAATTATTTTTCCCCACATATGAAACAGCGGGGTCAATGCAGTATATACACATAGGCAGACACAGTTAAACGCCACATATTAGGTTACAGTAAGGTAGAAAATCTAAATATTTTCAGTGCATAAACAATTTAACAAAATTCTAAATGAAAAAACAATTTGTGTAGAGAGAGGGTTTTGGAAGAGGTTCCTAATAGAATAGAAGAATATCTAATGTTCAATATTTTTAAATACCGTATACAGCTTTCATTAACCACTTCAGCCCGGACCATTTGGCTGGCAAAAGACCAGAGCACTTTTTGCGATTCAGCACTGCGTTGCATTAACTGACAATTGCGCGGTTGTGCGATGTGGCTCCCAAACAAAATTGACGTCCTTCCCCCCCCCCCCACAAATAGAGCTTTCTTTTGGTGGTATTTGATCACCTCTGCGGTTTTTATTTTTTGCGCTATAAACAAAAAAATAGCGACAATTTTGAAAAAAAACGCATTATTTTTTACTTTTTGCTATAATAAATATCCCCAAAAAATATATAAAAAAATATTTTTTCCTCAGTTTAGGCCGATACGTATTCTTCTACATATTTTTGGTAAAAAAAATCGCAATAAGCGTTTATTGATTAGTTTGCGCAAAAGTTATACTAAATAGGAGATAGTTTTATGGCATTTTTATTTATTTTTTACAAGTAGTGGCAGCGATCAGCGTTTTTTATCGTGACTGCGACATTATGGCGGACAGATCGGACACTTTTGGCGCTATTCTGGGACCATTCACATTTATACAGAGATCAGTGCAATTAAAAATGCATTGATTACTAAATGTGACTGGCAGTGAAGGAGTTAACCACTAGGTGGCACTAGGGGTTAAGTGTGTCCTAGGGAGTGATTCTAACTGTGGGGGGAATGGGCTATGTGTGACACGACACTGATTACCGCTCCCGATTACAGGGAGCTGTGATCAGTGTCACTAGGCAGAACGGGGAAATGCTTGTTTACATCAGCATTTCCCCATTCTTCCTCTCCGTAAGACGATCGCAGGTATCCCCGTGGACATCGAGTCCGCGGGATCCGCAATCACACTCACGGAGCTCATGGCACATGCGTGCCCACAAGCTGCTTCTTAAAGGGCAACGTACAGGTACATTAATATGCCTGTACGTGCCCTTCTGCCGACGTATATTGGCGTGAGTCTGTCGCCAAGCGGTTAACATAATATCTTTGCACAGGGTGACAATGCTCTGTCCCTGTCTACCAATTGTTCTCTTGCACTGGGGGAGATTTACTAAAACTGGTATAAACAGCAGCTGTGCATAGTAACCAATCAGCTTCTAACTTCTGCTTGTACAATTAAACTTTTAACCATAAGCCCCCGTTCACATTGGGCCGATTTGACATGTGATTTGACATGTCAAATCGCATGCCAAATCAGAGCCTATTGCCGGCAACTGCACCGTCCGATTCCCAAAAGTAGTTTGTGCAATGCTGTTGGCGACTTCAGGGGCGATTTCAATAGACATCATGAACCCGCACAGATGTCTTTCAAATTGCCCCCGAACTCGCACTGAAATGTGAGTTCAGCTGAACTCACACGATTTCAAACCCGCCCTCAGTGTTAACGAGGGCTTCAACCTGTTGATAAATGTAAAGTTATGCACTTGGGGGCTAAGAATATGCATACAGCATACATCATACATGCTAGGGGGAGTACAACTGGGGGAATCCATAGTGGAGAAGGATCTGGGGATTTTGGTAGATGATAAGCTCAATAATAGCATGCAATGCCAAGCCGCAGTTTTCAAAGTGAGCAAAGTCCTTTCTTGTATTAGGAGAGGTATGGACTCTAGAGAGATATATCATTTTTCCCCTGTACAAATCATTAGTAAGACCTCATCTGGAATATGCAGTTCAGTTTTGGGCACCTGTTCTCAAAAAGGATATCAGGGAACTGGAGAAAGTTCAGAGAAGGGCAACAAAACTGATAAGAGGCATGGAGGAGCTCAGCTATGAGGAAAGATTAGAGGAGCTGAATGTATTCTCTCTGGAAAAGAGGAGATTTTGGGGTGATATGATCAACATGTACAGATACATAAGGGGTCCGTATAGTGAACTTGGTGTTGAGTTATTCACTTTAACCTCCCTGGCGGTATTCCCGAGTCTGGCTCAGGGTGGAATTTCAGTACCAAGAGTGGTAACCCCGAGCCAGACTCGGGATCGCATCGCAGCATCCAGGAAGAGGTTACTTACCTTGTCCCCTGGATCCTGCGATGTCTCCCCGCAGTGTGAGCGGCTCGTCCTCCGCTCGATCTATCATGGAGCCAGGCTCCGTTCCCTGCGAGCGTTTCGACGCACAGGGACGGAGAACGGTGCTAAATTCAAAAAGTGAAACACACACAATACATACAGTACACTGTAGTGTTACAGATTACATTACTGTATGTAATTATTTCACCTCCCTTTTGTCCCTAGTGGTTTCTCCAGTGTCCTGCATGCAGTTTTATATTATTTCTGCCTGGAAACTGGAGATTGTCCATAGCAACCAAAACTGTCCCTTTACATCAAAAGTGATTTTAGAGCAGCTAGAAAACAGCGATAATAAATTAGAATCACTCGCAGAATTGAGCGATAGTGATTTGTAGGGAGATCCGTCATCAAACACTGAAAAGTAATGACAGCGACAATTCTGCAACTGAGCAAATTTCAGTGTTTTTGATTTGATTACATTTTTGAATATTTTTAATTATTATTATATTATTATTTGGTATAATTATTTATAGTTATTTACTATATTATAATTTATGATTTTGTGTTTCAAACTTTATCATACCCGGGATATCTACTAGACTCTTGTTTGGACAGATATAAGTGTGTTATTGCTAAGAATTACAGGCCTACAATAAAAAACGCCAAATTTCCATGCGAAATAATTGTACCGCTTTCAGCACCTAAAATCCGACATAATCATACCGCCAGGGAGGTTAAGATCATCACAGAGGACAAGGGGGCACTCTTTACGTCTGGAGGAAAAAATATTTAATCTCCAAATGCGGAAAGGTTCCTTCACAGTTATGTCCCGTACACACGGTCGGATTTTCCGACAGAAAATGTGTGATAGGACCTTGTTGTCGGAAATTCCGACCGTGTGTGGGCTCCATCACACATTTTCCATCGGATTTTCCGACACACAAAGTTTGAGAGCAGGATATAAAATTTTCCAACAACAAAATCCGTTGTCGAAAATTCCGATCGGGTGTACACAAATCCGACGGACAAAGTGCCACGCATGCTCAGAATAAATAAAGAGATGAAAGCTATTGGCCACTGCCCTGTTTATAGTCCCGGCGTACGTGTTTTACGTCACCGCGTTCAGAATGATCGGATTTTCCGACAACTTTGTGTGACCGTGTGTATGCAAGACAAGTTTGAGCCAACATCCGTCGGAAAAAATCCTAGGATTTTGTTGTCGGAATGTCCGAACAAAGTCCGACCGTGTGTACAGGGCATAAGAGCTGTGAAAATGTGTTATAGACTCTCTCCAGAGGTGGTTCTGGCAAGCTCAGTAGATTGCTTTAAAAAAGGCCTGGATTCTTTCCTAAATTTACAGAATATAACTGGGTACTGACATTCATAGGTAAAGTTGATCCAGGGAAAATCCGATTGCCTCTTGGGGGATCAGGAAGGAATTTTTTCACCTGCTGTAGAAAGTTGGATCATGCTTTGCTAGGGTTTTTCGCCTTCCTCCCCTATAGGATTGTGTATATGGGATTGTTTTTTTTTTTTTTTTTTTTTTTGTGCTTTAACTGAATGTCTTTTTTCAACCTGACTAACTGCTGACTCGGTTAAATTGATGATAGGCAACTCCTATCCTCATATTGATTAGTGGTTCCAAATTAATAATAACTACTGCAGTAGGGAACAGACACAAAAGATACACTCAGCATCTTTCCAAATTACTGTTCTGCTTTATTATGACGCAATTGAAGGTTTTTATGCACATGATTACGTAGGTATCACATTAATATTACAATTGTAGGTTTATCGTAACAAGGGGCGTTACATAGGCAGGCTTATTCTAATCAGGACTCGAAAGAATGTAAACATTTACTGAAAACATTATTAGTGCTGTTGCACAGTGAGGGCAGTGTGCAATACATACAAAATACAATACAATTATATACAGAACTTACAAATTTTCATTACAGTCTCCCCTCTTTTGATCAATATTTTGATCACTAACCATACCTGCTATCACCTTTAACCTGGAACCTTCACACGCTTAGGTGGAGGTAGTCCTGGCCAAAGAGGCAAAAAAAAACTCCATTGTGGAGAAAATAATAGCTGAGCAACTTTTTTCATTACCAAATGACTTTTCATTGTGAAAAACAAATGATTGATAAGACATATTTACAGAGTACTGGCTGTACACTCCTGTGGCCAGAATGGCCTTCTAGCTTAATTGTGGGCATGCTGACTTATCAGAATATGTAAACACAGATAATTCTACATAAAATGGAAAACGTACAAAAGACAAATATGACTTCAACATGGCTAAACTACTTCTCAAATATATAAATCCCTTACAATTAGAGTAATTGAATCAAAAAGTACCCTAGACTGTGATCACAAGAGGGAAACAAATCAAACACAGAGATTTCTTTAATTTAGTCATTTTTGCAGTGTCTGGTGTGGATCCAGGTGACTTTTCCTTCAAGTTTTGCAAAAACTGTACATGAAATAGATGCTGTATTGAGTCTCCAAACATTTCCTTCAAGTTTTATAAATGTCTCTTAACAATCCACAAGTCACCTGGCTTTAGTTTTAGATCCTTCCAAACTTTTAGGATCTGGAATTGGGGAGAAAACACATAAATGAGTTTGTCAAAAAACCTTAAAAGATCAGCAACATTCTTTGTGAGATCCGAATGGAGGACTTCAGCTGCTGAGAAAAAATATAAGCAAGTGAGTAACACACTCCCAAACAAAATCCCATAGGGAGAGAGTCCAACATCCCCCTTAGGGTCTTGATAAAATATAAGAAAAACATTCAGGCAAAAGTTTTCTAGTTTCTTACTCTACTTTGTCCGCTACATTGTAGACAGTAAGGGGTGTAAAAATAAAACCTCAAAACTTCTATTAAGGACTCTCCTATAAAAAATGATTTCCTCTGTTACTCTCTGTACTTTCAAACTACTTCTGATAAAACGTTTTACTGTGGCCTTTGCAGTAGCATTTGCCACTGGACATCCAAAAAACATGTCCATACAGACAAGATGCATACTCGTAAGATCCTGACTTGGGCATCTGGATATATCTTTTTATATCTTCTCTGGAAGGTATGTTCAGCTTTTGGTAACACCTTTGGTAACAGGTAAAACAAGAAGTGGTATGTTATAAAAACAACTGTAGAGAACCCTAGCTCTATCCCAAGCTCATTTACTAAGGCAGCCATAACTGCTTGTGACTGATGACACGGTTCATGTGTCATGCTGGAGGGAAAAGAGTGCCTGGCAGACATAAATGATCACCTTTTCCAAAGTCCTGTTTCATAAGAAGTTGCCCCCTGTGGACCACTTGTTCTTCTCGTTCTGGGGTCCTTAAAGTTGAATTATTAATCCCAGCTATACTGGGCCAGAACTAGGGTGGAATCTGTGAGTTGCACAGACCCATCAAGTGTCCGGGGCTGTAAATGCAGCATCCTTAGTCACCTGGTCTGCTTCCATGTGTGAAAGTTAATATGGCTACCTCAGCAAGAACCTGGAAGGCTGAAAACAGCCGATCAAATTAACTTGGCATGCTTGGTTGGTTTACCTGCCGAAGTAAAAACAAACTTCTGGCCCTTCAAATGGAACCAAAAGCTCTCTATATCTCGACTATCTATATAAATATACACTCTTTTTATAGCTCACAGACTTTGCTAAAACATGGAGCTCTGTTTCTTGAGCTGGGCAAAAAGGATCCAATGACTTTGAATACAGAGTATCCTTCTGGGTGATAAACTGCATACTCAAATCTACAAAAAATTTAATATCTGGGTCTTCAGGGAGTGTGTCCTGCACTGGGCTCACAGCAGCTGATTCCTACACCATCAATTTAACACACGTGTCTTCCTTTGTCTCCAGCCTCCTCCAATAGAGGCAATAAGGTGGCTGGATTCAAATGTACACATTTTTCATTGTTAGATTTGTACATAAATAAACTCATATTTTAAACCTTTCATTATACAAACATTTAGTTAGCTGTATATTTGCTTCACAGAATGTCGGACCATTAAAAATTAAATGTTTGACCAAAACAATATCTAACTTTGTCTAATAGCACCTTTGCATAAAAGCTACAGCTCTGATATATCGGGGTGAACCCTTCATTACTGGGTCAAGCTTGCATAAATATATTACAATGTCTTGTTTTCTATCATGCTATTTGTGTAAGAACTCCAGTTTCATGTTTCAAAAGACAACCTCTTCCTGGCAATATTATAATAAATGATAACAATACCCTGCGGTCATGGAGAGATGCCCATAAATCCAAAATATTCTTCTGCTTATACCACTGTACTTACAAGAAAAAGGGGCACATCATTTCACAATCCACACATTCTGCTTTGGATTTTAAAAATAAAAATAAATAAAAACAAAAGGATCAACAATCTGTATGATGGACCAGAAAGCATCAAAAACTATAAAACAACTTGCTGCAAGTGGCATCTATCCTAACAGGGTGTGTGGATTTGATGTGATGGGTCTGTTATATTTAAATTTTATTTATTATTACTCTCACATCATGGACCGCACATCAAGTTATTATCAAAAACCTTAAAATTTCATTTTTGTAGAAGAACTTCTTATGTATTCCATCCATCTTGGCTTTGTTAAATATTATGGCAGCTTTATTCAAAATAACAACCTCATCTTAATCTTTTTTTTCTCTCAATAAGGGCTTATTGTATAAATGTAAAATTACAAAATTGTTATCTTAATCTAAACTAATCTCATTCATTACAAATTTCCCCATTAACCTGGACTTCATTTCCAACCAAAGGTTGTCTAAACCAGTTTCAATATATCTATATTATTAATAAAATTGTTAAACTCATATTAGAAATTAATACTCATTATTACTTAATTTTACTTAATTTCCCTTTTTTAAATGCACTGTTTCCACTATCAAAGGATATTCAATTTGTGTAATACACGGTTAAATGTAACCTTCATTTTACCATGTTTGGAAAACAGATTCAAAATAATTGTGATCACATTGTTTACCATTAGATTCGTTAACCCGGCACATTTTGTTATAAATGTTTTGTCTAAAAAACAGACATTGGCATGGTGTCCTTCCAGCTTATCACTAACCTAACCAAAGGAGGGGGTCACATCTGCGTACATGGCACACACAAGCAATAGAACTAAAGGTCCCAGCATTCGCACACACATACACCAATATCTCTCTAAAATCGCTTACATTTTTCCCATTTGTACACAACACATGCATATCATTCTCTCAATTTCTTTTAACTCTCATTAATATTTTCCTGCATAAATTCTGCATTCCTTATTTTGTTCAGATATCTTTTATATCTAGCTTCTATGATCAGACGGGCAGCCAGAGTGCTCATCCCATCTTCCCTCTCTGACAACATATAAAGTATTCTGTTTTACCTCTCATTTCTCTGTTTCTGACTTTTACTAGTTGTAGTACCTGACCCCAAATTCATCCCACAACTTAACATGAAAATGTCCCTTTCTGTCTAGTTCTAATGTCACCCTTGATCCATCCTGCTCACATAGATAGCTGTTTCTCTAGCTGTTTACTCTGCATGATTCTTAGTCCCTATGGCCTTTGGTAACCCAGTTACCCATTGTGGATCCCTGTCCACTCTAACCATTAATCTAGGGGCTCAGTATAGGCGGAACCGCACCTTTGGTTCATATATAGCGCTCCTCTTGCGCTGGGCATTTTTGAGGATCTCTTACCCTTCATTCCCTTACTTAATTCAATGCCCATAATGACTGGCCAGTCTTCTCTCTTCTCTACTTGTGCCTATACCCTCTTGCCTCTAAACTACTTTACATAGCAGATTTACTACATATACCTGTGAACAACACTATTCTTCCCTTTCTTATCTATAACACTCCAATGGACAATAGACAGGGACAACATAACCACCAATCAATACAGTTCGATTAAGGGGAGTAAAATAGGTACCCTTTGTCCCGAAAATGCCTTACCGATCAAGGAGGTCTGATAACTCAAATGTAAGCAAAAGGCTTACCTCAGCCAGCTGATTTATCAGAAATTCTTGTATCGTCTCAAGCTCCTCGTTTCGGATACTCAGGGTCACCTGGAATCCCCTCCTAAGGCAAAGCTCGCCATGCTGACTCGGTTAAATTGATGATAGGCAACTCCTATCCTCATATTGATTAGTGGTTCCAAATTAATAATAACTACTGCAGTAGGGAACAGACACAAAAGATACGCTCAGCATCTTTCCAAATTACTGTTCTGCTTTATTATGACGCAATTGAAGGTTTTTATGCACATGATTACGTAGGTATCACATTAATATTACAATTGTAGGTTTATCGTAACAAGGGGCGTTACATAGGCAGGCTTATTCTAATCAGGACTCGAAAGAATGTAAACATTTACTGAAAACATTATTAGTGCTGTGTGCACAGTGAGGGCAGTGTGCAATACATACAAAATACAATACAATTATATACAGAACTTACAAATTTCCATTACACTATGTAACGTAGAAGTTGATTGGTTACTATGCACAGCTGCACGAGATTCTGTGTGCACCAGTTTTAGTAAATCTCCCAATGGAGACTAAATTCTCCCAATGGAGACTAATGGTACACACGGTCAGATTTTCCGACGGGATATGTTTGATGTGAGCTTGTTGTCGGAAAGTCCGACTGTGTGTATGCTCCATCGGATATTTGCTGTCGGACTTTCTGCCATCAAATGTTTGCTAGCAGGTTCTCAAATTTTCTGCCAAAAAAACGTTGTTGTCGGAAAGTCCGATCGTGTGTACACAATTCCGACGCACAAAGTTCCACGCATGCTCGGAATCAAGCAGAAGGAGCCGCACTGGCTATTGAACTTCCTTTTTCTCGGCTCGTCATACGTCTTGTACGTCACCGCGTTCTCACGTTCGTAATTGTTGGCCAACATTTGTGTGAACATGCAAGACAAGTTTGAGCCAACAACCTTCGAACAAAAATCCACGGTTTTGTTGGCGGAAAGTCCGATCGTTTGTACGCAGCATGTGAGAAGCCCAGCCATGCACACTACACAAGAATGTTCCACTGTTATCACCATTAGGAAACCCAATCTGCAAAAGCATGTTACTGGAATACATGTAGACAGGAATTTGTCACAAAGAGGCTGCAGGGGATCAGCAGAAGTATTTTATTTAAAAAAAAAGCTTGCAACTGTTCTTGATGCACATTATTTTAGTAAATTTAATCCAGTTAATTCAGTAAATGGTCAGCCTTTCATATGGTTAATCTGACAGTAAATTCTTGATAATTCTTTAATCACTGCAAAATACATGGAATCATTAGGCATTTGTCTTTACTTTCCACTGTGGACCTCAGGCAGGCAGGAGACATTTTATAATTATTATTTTTAATGCTACGATACAAACAAATGCCGAAAAGCACAGACTGTTTACCATGACTACCTCAACAATTACTGCATTTTATGACATGTTAACTTTTTCCATTCTCTGATGCTGAAATCTAATTTGAAAGGAAATGTGACATTCCGGATCTAGTCTGGAAACACTTTCCTTTATTCCATGCTCATAAACTCAGATTTGACTTTTTGTCATGCATTTGCTTGGAAGGGGGTGTATCAAAGGTCACCTGGGTCTTGTCTCTACTGTATGTGGAAGTCCCAAAACAAAATGAAGAAATATGAATGAAAACACAAAAAAGCATTTTGGCATTGTTCATGTTTTTAAAGTTTGCTGAAAAAAAAAACAACCTAAAGATTTTTTTTGCTTTAAAATAAAAGTGGATCTTATACTTACCTGCTTTATTCAATGATATTGCACAGTGGTCCCCCACTGGCTTTGTCCAGCCCTTTCTCCTCTGGGTGCCTTCTGTAGCAAGTTGTGTGCTAAGGGGGCACCCATGCAGGTGTGCTCCCGAGCTGGGCTGTGTGCATCTACAGACACACATGCAGCACCAACAAGCCATGCCCCCTCCCCCAATGGCCTATGGCTCCTGCTACTGCCAGTGTGAGACCAGGAAGTGGAGGGGCAGTGCTAAAGCTGGGACAGTGCTGGATCAGTTAGAGGTGACAGGTGAGTGTTTAGGAACGGGGGGAGAAGAGGTAATGGAGAAGTTTGTACCTTAATGCAGGGAATTATTTAAGGTAAAAAAAACTTTTGACTTTAAAACCACCTTAATTAGCACCTAAACCCCTTAACAATCAACCTCAAATCTATTCAAACACTTGACCCTTACACAGACCTTAACCACTTGCCAACCGCACTATAGCCCAATCAAGGCTACAGCATGGCCGGCCAGTTCTGGCAAGGGTGTCATATGTTGTCCTCCCATGGTCACGCCTGCCGTGCACTTGCTGCGTCGCGTGGGCTTCGTGCTCTGTGATCAGCGTGTCCTCAAGACACAGCTGATCACAGATCGGGGTAAAGAGCAAGTCAGTGACTCTTTGTCACGTGATCAGCTGTGTCCAATCACATGAGATCACAATGTAAATGCAAGCCGGTTATCAGCATTCTTTTCCTCACACTGACAAAGTGAGAAGAGGAGAGGAGAGCCGATAACGGTCTTGTGTGAAAGGGACATCTACACTGATAATCAGGGCACTGATTATCAGTGTCCTGATTATCAGTGCAGTCCCAACAGTGTCCACCAGTGCTGCCAGTCATTGCTCATCAGTGCTGCCAATCAGTGCCCATCAGTGCTGCCAATCAGTGCCCATCAGTTCCTTCCCATCAGTGTCACTTATTAGTGCTGCATATCAGTGCCCATCAGTGCTGCCTATCAGTGCCCATCAGTGCCACCTATCTGTGTAGCCTCATCAGTGCCTCCTCATTAGTGCCCAGCAGTGCCGCCTCATCAGTACCCACCAGTGCCGCCTCATCAGTGCAGCCTATCAGTGCCCATCAGTGCCACCTCATCAGTGCCTCCTCATCAGTGCCACCTCATCAGTGCATCCTCATCAGTGCCCATCAGTGCCACCTCATCAGTGCAGCCTATCAGTGCCCATCAGTGCCTCCTCATCAGTGCCGTCTCATCAGTGCAGCCTATTAGTGCCCATCAGTGCAGAAGATAATAGTCAACTGTTTACTATGAACCCCAAGTTGTATTCTAGCCAACACAAGATTGGAAATATTCTCACTTTTATTCTTCCTTAGCCCTAATGACTTATTTTTAGCTATAAGTCACTAAGGGAACATAAAGATTTATAATCACAAACCAGAAGTTGGCTAAGTTAGGGATGGAGGTAGACATTAGCTGTGGAAGCAGCAGAAGAGAACATAATTCTTAGCATGATTTAATAATATCTCAATTAACTGTTTAGAGCTTAGCTACATATATTTATTGTATTTGAATAAAAAAATATTTGAATTGGCTATAACAAGATTTTTTTTCTTGACGTATGTTTCAAGGATTACCAGGTCCTAAAGGAAGTGCTGGCCAACCAGGTCTCCCTGGGCCTCCTGGTCCCCCCGGCCCACGAGGATTCATGGGCCCAATGGGACCATCTCCTGAGATTTCACATGTCAAACAAGGAAGAAGAGGTCCCGTGGTTAGTATTATGTTGATAATATCTGTTTTTCCTCTGATCACTACTTTCAAATCACATATTCAGGACTTCTCTTATGTTTCCTTCTTTCTCTAGAACTGCTTTCCACGTCAAACCAGACCTTCACTAGCATTAAAAAAAATTGCAGATTTGCTCTTATGTATGTAGGGCAAAACAAGGGCTCCCTTGCTAAACATTGCCCCCCCCCCCCCCCGATCATTTATTACCCTGCTGTTGTCTCACTATACAGTAGAGGGCAGTAAACCCTCTACTGTACAAGGGGGCTGAAAGAGAACGTATTACCAGTGAGCATTTGTAATAATATGTAGCACCAGGAAATGAGTGCTCTTCATAGAATTGACATTTACAGAAAGCCATACAAAGAAATATCTTTGTATTTACATTACCATTACTCATTTTTCTTGAATTATAGGATAACAGAAGAAACAGTGATCTATCCACAAAAACATATAGTCAATCCAATCTATCAATGTCCTGGTTTAAGTATCTAACAAAATAATATTCATTTACCCACTCAATGAAAGACTAATTAACTTTAGTAAGTGACTTCCTAGTTACAGTAGTGGTTAATTGATACAAATGATGGTCCTAATGGAGTCCTTTCCCGTTTGGAGCCCATGCATGATGACCCAGTCTTCAGTTTTCCTACACATGGTCAGCTGTGGTCTTTTTTCCTCCCCATAAAGGCTCCTATTGCCAAATGTCCTTCTAATTTAGAATGCATGCCCTGCTAGCTGGAATTCTGGTCCCTATTGATTCATTTTCTCATTGTAGCCCCTGTTTTTTCTTACTTTGTACATCATTGTGAATGATCTGTATAAATGATCTATAATGACAGTTGATGGGTTGAATGGGTTCATTTACTAAAAGTGGAGAGTGTAAAATCTGGTGTTTAATTGGACAAGCTGAAGTTTGAAGCTGATTGGCTACCATACACAGCTCTATCAGACTTTTGCTGGTATGTACTACATATTCTCTTTGCTAAAACTCCCTTGTGTGTCATGCAGGGTCCTTCTGGAGCACCTGGGAAAGATGGATTAAAGGTATGTAGCCTGGATGAATTCTCTGTCATTGCACAGACTAGATTTAGGTAAAAGTCATGAAGGACTTTGGTTTGTGGTGTACATTTTATATACAGTAAGTCACCTATGCATTGTGGTAACACACGTTTTACTATAAGTTACTGCAGCCATGGTGCTTTTTACAGTAGGTGCTGTCATGCATCACAACAGTCAGTTGCCATGTGTTGGCAGCTCTTTCTAAATGAACAGGCTGCTGAAATGCAATGCCTGTTAATGTGGGAAGTACCTTACAACTGTAATGGAACAGGGATGTGTGCAGCATACCTTGATGTCATTTATACTCATTTTTTCGTTTTGTCATTCTCATCCAGTATGTTTAAGTGTGTGTCTCCCAAATAGTTTTTAAGGTAGTACCCATCTATTGATAGGGTTGTCTTCACCCTAACAGGACGTAGACACTGGCACAAATGTTTGAGAATCTCCATGAAGTAAATTTGTTCCTGTATCCTTTGTCTCCTTGTACAATATTATATTTCTCCTTTGGCATCTCTCTGGTAGAATCCTATTTCAAAGCCCCCTCTATGCCATGATAATGGCACCAGTTGGCACTGAATGCTTCCTCTTACCCTTTATCACTTAGTTTTGGTTGAACAGTAAGCAGGTGATGGTAGACCCAGGGAACTTAAGGGTTTTGTTATTTTTTAATTTCTGATTTTTAATTTCCTAATTTCCTAGTACATGGCTTACACCTTTTATAGAGCACAGCAAAAGTTTAGGATATAATATGACTCAGACAGCGCTACACCCAATGTTATGTACCAACTCCCTCACCAGCTTAGCATAGGCTTTAAAGTGATTGTAAAGGATCGTTTTTTCTTTTTTTTAAATAACAAACATATCATTCTTACCTCCACTGTGCAGCTTGTTTAGCACAGAGTGGCCTGGGACATCCTCTTCTGGGGTCCCCTGGCGGCTCTTGTGGCTCCTCCCCACATCACATAACCCCCTAGGAGAAGCGTTCTCCTGAGGGGGTTACCTTGCGGGCATGCTCCCGAGTCCAGCATTTGCGTCCACAGACACGGATGCCGGACTCGGTCCCGCCCCCTGGCGCCCGCGTCACTGGATTTGATTGACAGCAGCGGAAGCCAATGGCTGCGCTGCTATCAATCTATCCAATTAAGAGCCGGGATCCCGTGGAGAGAGGGACAGCACATCACCGCCGAGGAGATGAAGGGGTTCAGGTAAGTAAAACAGGGGGGCTGGGGGGGCCCTGACTGCCAGGTGTTTTTTCCCCTTAATGAATAGGATGCATTAAGGTAAAAAAACACAAGGTTTTACAACCCCTTTAAACAATCTGGTACAGTAGACTTTGATATGGTTGCTGTGCTCTTTCAGTTTTATATATAAATATATATATACACAAACATACATACAGCACTCAGCATAAATGAGTACACCTCTTTTGAAAAGTAAGATTTGAATCAATATCTCAATGAACACAAGAACAATTTCCAAAATTTTTACAAAACTGAGTTTTATAGAACATTTGTTTAGCTCACTACATGAAAGTAAGGTTAATAATATAACTTAGATTACCAAATCTTCAGTTTTACTCAAATTAGTTGATGAAAAAATGAATACACCCCACAAAAAACGGCATGGAATGAACAAGTTGGGGACACATTACAACATCTATCTTTTTTCATTCTTCAAGAACAACCTCTTTTAGAGCCTGGGTGCTGGATGGAGAGTGAGGCTCAACTTGTCTCTTCAGAATTCCTCATAGGTGTTCGATTGGGTTCAGTTCAGGAGACATACTTGGCCAATGAATCACTTTCACCCGGTTCATCTTCAGAAATTCAACGGTGACCTTAGATGTGTGTTTTGGATCATTGTCATGCTGGAAAAGTGCACGACGAACAAAGGCACAGAGTGATGGTAGCATCTTCTCTTTCAGTATAGAGTAGTACATCTGTGAATTCATGATGCCTTCAATGAAATGCAGCTCCCCGACACCAGCAGCACTCATGCAGCCCCAAAGAAGGACACTGCCACCACCATGTTTCACTGTAGGCACCATGCATTTTTCTATCTACACCTCACCTTTGCGATGCCATACAGTTTTGAAGCCATCAGTTCCAAAAACAACATCCAGACGGCCTGGACGTCTCTGTGAGATGGTTGCAGTTCTGTCTTTGTTATATTTTTGTATCACTTTTGCTACAGTATTCTGACTGATAAGTAAAGCTTTGCTGATATTCTTGTAGCCTTCACATTTCTTGTGTAAAGAAATTAATTTCTTTCTCAGGCCTTGTGGCATTTCTCTTCCATTTGGTGCCATTGCTGACAGTATGAAATGGGAAGGGGTTTTCCTTGTTAGGTAACGCCCTTTTATAATCAACTGTCTGCTGGACACCTGTTTAATGAATAATTACACTCACCTGTAGTTGAATTATTGTTAATCAGGATTTTGTTGTCTAAAATTTAGCTTTGCTCCTAAGACATTCATTGGGGTGTATTCATTTTTGCAACATGGTCTTGAATTAATTTGTTAGGAAAAATACTTTCTGTGTGCAAATTAACAAATCTTGGTTGCAATCAATTGCCCGCATTTGTGGGAGTATTTGTAGTATAGTGTCTCATAGAAAATGTTGAATCTAAAAGGAAAGTAAAGGTTTTCTGACAAATCTGTTGGTGTGTACTTATTTATGCTTAGCACTGTATATATATATATATATATATATATATATATATATATATATATATATAAACAGTATCTCACAAAAGGGAGTACACCCCTCATATTTTTGTAAATATTTTATTATATCTTTTCATGTGACAACACTGAAGAAATGACACTTTGCTACAATATAAAGTAGTGAGTGTACAGCTTGTATAACAGTGTAAATTTGCTGTCCCCTCAAAATAACTCCTATCAGTGCAGCCATCAGTGTCTCCTATCAGTGCAGCCTATCAGTGCTACCTATCGGTGCCTCCTATCAGTGCAGCCATTACTGCCTCCTATAAGTGCAGCTATCAGTGCCTCCAATCGGTGAAGCTATCAGTGCCTCCAATCGGTGAAGCTATCAGTGCCTCCAATCAGTGCAGCCTTCAGTGCAGCCATCAGTGACTTTATAAAGAATGCAACAAGAAATGTAAGGGTGCAATAAGGACGGCTAAGATAGAACATAAAAGACACATAGCGGGGGAGAGCAAAAAAAATCCCAAGAAATTCTTTAAGTATGTAAACAGTAAAAAAGGGAGGAGAGACCATATTGGCCCCATAAAGAATGAGGAAGGACATCTGGTTACAAAGGATGGGAAGATGGTGAAGGTATTGAATTTATTCTTCTCCTCAGTCTTCACAAGGGAATCGGGGGGGCTTCAGTAACCAAAACTGCAGTGTTTATCCTCATGACACAACACAGGAAGCACCTCCGTGGTTAACAGAGGACAGAATTAAAATTAGACTTGGGAAACATAACATTAATAATTCACCGGGACCAGATGGCTTGCACCCGAAGGTACTTAGGGAACTCAGTCAAGTAATTGCCAGACTGACTGGAATTTTACCAGCTGATTGGAGAAAAGCCAATGTAGCACCAATATTTAAAAAGGGCCCAAAATACATCCCTGGGAATTACAGACCAGTTAGCCTAACATCAATAGTATGTAAACTCTTGGAGGGGATGATAAGGGACTATATACAAGATTTTAGAAATGAGAACGGTATCATTAGCAGTAATCCGCATGGATTCATGAAGAATCATTCTTGCCAAACCAATCAATTAACCTTCTATGAGGAGGTGAGTTGCCATCTAGATAAAGGAAGGCCCATGGACGTGGTGTATCTGGATTTTGCAAAAGCATTTGACACAGACCATATGGTGAGTACATTGTTTGAAAACTGACTACAAGGGCGAGTTCAGAGGGTGGTGATAAATGGGGAGTACTAGGAATGGTCAGGGGGGGGAGTGGGGTCCCCCACAGTTCTGTGCTGGGACCAATGCTATTTAATTTGTTCATAAACGACCTGGAGGATGGGATAAACAGTTCAATCACTGTATTTGCGGACGATAATAAGCTAAGCAGGGCAATAACTTCTCTGCAGGATGTGGAAACCTTGCAAAAAGATCTGAACAAATTAATGGGGTGGGCAACTACATGGCAAATGAGGTTCAATGTAGAAAAATGTAAAATAATGCATTTGGGTGGCAAAAATATGAATGCAATCTATACACTGGGGGGAGAACCTCTGGGGGAATCTAGGATGGAAAAGGACCTGGGGGCCCTAGTAGATGATAGGCTCAGCAATGGCTGCAATGCCAAGCTTCTGCTAACAAAGCAAACAGAATATTGGCATGCATTAAAAAGGGGATCAACTCCAGAGATAAAACGATAATTCTCCCGCACTACAAGACTCTGGTCCGGCCGCACCTAGAGTATGCTGTCCAGTTCTGGGCACCAGTCCTCAGGAAGGATGTACTGGAAATGGAGCGAGTACAAAGAAGGGCAACAAAGCTAATAAAGGGTCTGGAGGATATTAGTTATGAGGAGACCCCACCAGTTTAACAAGACTCGTGGCCACTCATTGAAATTAGAAGAAAAGAGGTTTAACCTTAAACTACGTAGAGGGTTCTTTACTGTAAGAGCGACAAGGATGTGGAATTCTCTTCCACAGGCAGCGGGGGGCATCGATAGTTTCAAGAAACTATTAGATAAGCATCTGAACGACCGTAGCATACAGGGATATACAATGTAATACTGACATACTGTATAATCACACACATAGGTTGGACTTGTGTCTTTTTTCAACCTCACCTACTATGTAACTATGTAACACTAAATTTAACACACCTGCTCACCATTCACATCTGAAACCTTGTAACACTAACGAGTCACATGACACCGGAGAGGGAAAATGGCTAATTGGGCCCAATTTGGACATTTTCACTTAGGAGTGTACTCACTTTTGTTGCCAGCGGTTTATACATTAATGGCTGTGTGTTGAGTTATTTTGAGGGGACAGCAAATTTACACTGTTATACAAGCTGTACACTCACTACTTTACATTGTAGCAAAGTGTCATTTCTCAGTGTTGTCACATGAAAAGATAGAATAAAATATTTACAAAAATGTGAGGGGTGTATTCACTTTTGTGAGATACTGTGTGTGTGTATATATATATATATATATATATATATATATATATATATATATATATATATATATATACTTTGCACTGCACTTTGGAATGTTACAATAGGCTTAAAGTGTCACTAAACCCACATCATGAAAATATATCAATAAATGGTGTATCACATGCTGTCCATACTCACTCAGTCACTATGAGATTCTGTATTCTGCAAAAAACTGGTTGATCTTGGTGGACCTTCTGTCCATGACTCCAATTCAGCTAGAGATTTTGCAGCTGTAGTGGCAACTCTGCACATGCTCCGTTTTTAGTGAGTTTCTAAGCTGAACATTTCCTCCCTATTACATCTGAGCAGCCCATGTGACTATAGAGTCACACATGTGGGTGTATACACCGTGGTAAATGACAGCCCACTCCCTCCCTCTTCCTCTATGCCCACTAACCAGCTAACTACAATGGGGTTGGGTTATTACTAGACATGTGCAATTTATTTCGTTACAAATTCCTTTTTAACAAACTTTGACAAATTCGTTAATTCGTAAATATCCAAATTAACGAAAACCCATTTAACAAATTTTTCCAAATATTCATGAGTTTGAATATTCGAAAATTCGTAAATGTGAAAATTCAGAAATTCGGAAATTAAAAATTCAAAAGAACGAAAATCCGAAAATAAGAACGAAAGTCCGAAAATTCGAAAGTCTGAAATAATAACTAAATAATAATAACTTAACTATTACTAACTATTAAATTATAGGTATTGGAATTTCCTTTTAAATTTGGCTGTTAGAGAATGTAACGAATACGAATTTATCTCAAGTTACGAATTATCCGAAATAACGAATGCCACATCTAAACGAATGGAATGTAATAAATGAATAATAATAAATAAAAATAATAATAAAAATGTATTATTATTATTAATTCCATTCCATTTGTTTAGATGCAGCATTCGTTATTTCAGATAATGCGTAACTTCAGATAAATTCGTAATCGTTACGTTGGCTAACAGCCAAATTTGAAAGGAAATTCCAATACCTATAATTTGATAGTTATTATTAGTTAGTTATTATTTCGAATTTTCTGATTTTTGTTCTTTCGAATTTTCTTTCTTATTTTTGGATTTTCAAATTTTTGAATTTCTGAATTTTCAAATTTCTGAATTTCCAAATTTCCAAATTTTCGAATTTACGAATTTATGAATTTCGATCATAACGAATGACCCGAAAAAGGAAAAAAAAAACCCAAAAGCGAATGAAACTAAAACAAACAAACTTTTTAGCAGTGCACATGTCCAGTTATTACATGTAGATTAATGGAGGCTTTACCTCCCTCTTATTCTAAGACACAGGCTGGTGGTGTGTGACACAGCCTGTGACTGGCAGAAATCCACCCACACTATGTTATTTCCACAAAATAATAAAGATTTGACTTCAAATTGATATTTGTATGAAACTATAAAACAGTTTTTTTGATATTATGTATTTATTTTCACTCTGTATTCCAAAGGCTGTTTTTTTTTTTTTGAACATGTGACCAGCAGCAGAGGACTAGAAGCTCCTCCTGCTTATGTTCCCCTGCAAACAGGCTGGGAAAGATCTGAGTCATGTGACAGCTGTATATCGATTAGGGAAAAGGTGCTTAGATTTTTTTATTACAATAATTACAGTGCCATCATCCATATACAGAAATAGAAGGGACAATGTAAATTAAACAGTGTGTTTAGTATCACTTTAAATGTATATTTTGGTTATTTTTTTTAGGGTGAAAGAGGAGCCCCAGGACCAAGAGGACTTCCGGTGAGATTCTAGTATGATTTGCAGACAAGAGATACATTTAGGCCACCACTATTGACTTTCTCCTAAAAATGCTAGTTGTCTTCACATGTCAGTACTTTCTAAGTCACTGACCTGAAACAGTTATGTTGCAAGTGAAGTCAGAACTCCTGATCTGCCTGCTTTTCTGTCCCATTTATTGATTAGATATGTGCCCAAGAGTTTACAGACTATGAACTGAAAGTCCAAGTGAGGCACCAGAAGGGCTGAGGTGTTCCATGGTTTGGCCTGGGTGCCAACTTAGACACCATTCTTACTCATTCTTTCTCCGAACCAATTACATCCACCCCCCCCCCCCCCCGTTTAAAATTGAAGTAAACATGATCCAAATACGTGCGATTCAAGTTGAACACATGCAACAATTAGGCGTGTATGTACAACCCCAATTCCAAAAAAGGACTAAAATCTACATAAAAACAGAATGCAAATATTTGCAAATCACATAAACCCATATTTTATTTACAATAGAAAATAGAAAACCTATCAAATGTTTAAAAGAGAAGTATCGGTTTGGGGTTTTTTCCATAATCCTACTTACCTAGGTGGATGCAGCATAAATCCAATTCTGCATCTGTCCCCCAGCGCCTCTACACTGAGAACCGAGCAATCGAATATCGCCAATGGCTCGGTTCTCACAGCTCCCCGAGCGGAGAGCTACTGGCTGTCAATCGGCATCTCTCCTCTCTGCTTTTCTACGCTCAATGGAGCACTGAGCTGTGGAGAGGTGGGGAGCAGCGTCTCAGGCTCTCAGTGGCTTGCTGAGAGGCTGAGACAGGTATCAGTCCAGGCACCTGGTGGATCCCGACTTCCATTGTTAGGATGACGCGGTGCCTGGACTGATTCCTGTGACGTCAGCAGAGAGTTGACTTCAATCCGCTTTCTGCTGAAAACGGGTCACAGGAGTGCAAAACGACCTGCACTCCTCTGACCCATAGGAGAAGCCCAGCCAAACGAGCTCAGGCTGAACTTCTTTAAATTGAGAAAATGTTCCTGTCACGGAACGTCTCACACTCCGCTTGAGTGCTTCCGTCATATACCACTTCCTCCCAGTCTGTATACAGATATCAGATATTCCAACCTCTCTGAGCACAAAACAAGGGGACACTTGCTTGTTGCTACCATGAACTGTTTTATTTAGAATCAAAATTACAAGACTTTATATGCCGTTGGAACCTCCTCTAACAATACAACTGTAACCTAATTAACATAATTACCATGAGCTAATTAACTAAAAAATTTACCCAGACCAGATGACAGACTTGTGGGCACCGAGCTTCACACAGTAGTATAAACACAATAGCTGGAGCTAATTACAATTAACAATACAAACAACAATCTCCCCCCTCCTCAGCCTATTCATCAACAGTTTGGCTCCTAGCCAGTCCTGGAGGCTAATGTGATCAGCTCACTCAATTAACAGGTTGAGTTCAGAATCAACCAAACCAATAATAGTCTCATCCTGGGAGATATTGTGGACAAATATTACTGTCCCATTTTAAGTAGTCCAAGATATATTTTCTCACTCAACCTGTGCCAGGATGGCACAGGGTGACTTAGACATAAGATGTATTCAGAGTTCCACGGGCCCTCCTGTCAAAAAAAAAAGTAAATTTGAACGAAGGGCAGTCGGGTGTAGACGAACAACGGGTGTTTGTCAACTTATGGCATTTTTCTTTGTTGTTGTTTGACGTGTATCACCCTTCCATTTACTTCTTGCTGTTAAGGACAGTTATAGGTTGGGGCAGTTGCCATTTGTTTGGGAGCCTGACAGGGCCTACAGGCTGTCGGCCTCCAGGGTCAATCAAGTAGTGTATTTAGGTTTTGTGCTGCCCTAGGCCTGACTAAACTCATGCACCCTCTAATTTAATAATTTAAGTATGACCCACCCCTTCCTGTCAAGGCCACACCCCTTGCTGTTTAAAACCTGCCCTGAAATTTTCGAGTGGGGACACTAATTCTGAGGGCCTGGGGGGGGGGGGGGGTTGGGAGGCAATGGATTCCCTTAATTTGCATAGATTTCCTCTCACTTACAGTGTGGCTATGGGGCATGAAGTGAAGGGAAATCTCTGCAATGGGACAGGGATGATAAAAAATAAACTGACAGGGGCTATAACCCTCCCTTACTCTATCCAAAATGAAAAAAAAAAAAAAAAGTGTTGCCTATAGTTCTACTTTAAGCACAAATTTATAACAATTTTATGGAGAGGACTAAGAAGATATAACCATGCCAATGGTGCAGCAGAAAACATATAGCACAGTGAGGAAGGTTTGTGGTCCAGGATGAGAGGACAGTCAAAATTAGAAGTGGCGCCCCCCCATCCCCCCCCCCACAGTTGCGGAATGCCGGCCGCCCACGTACCGGAAGCAGTGCGGGCGTTTTATGAGGGCGCTAGACTAATCTGCTTCTCAGCCCAGTCCACCCCATAAGACTAGTGCTACACTAATGCCCTGTACACACGGTCAGATTTTTTGAGGCAAAAAGTGCGATCAGATTGTGTTGTCGGAAATTCCGATCGTGTGTGGGCTCCATCGGACTTTTTCCGTCGGAATTTCTGACACACAAAGTTTGAGAGCTTGCTATAAAATTTTCCCATAACAAAATCCGTTCGGTTAAATTCCGATTGTGTGTACACAAATCCCACGCACAAAGTGCCATGCATACTCAGAATAAATTAAGAGACGAAAGCTATTGGCTACTGCCCCGTTTATAGTCCCGACATACGTGCTTTACGTCACCGCGTTCAGAACGATCGGATTTTCCGACAACTTTGTGTGGCCGTGTGTATGCAAGACAAGTTTGAGCCAACATCCGTTGGAAAAAATCCATGGATTTTGTTGTCGGAATGTCCGAACAATGTCCGACCGTGTGTACAGGGCATAACAGTGTAGCGCAAGCCGGCGGGGTCTCTTTCCGTGCTGCACCCCTGCAAAGTACTGCCCTAGGCCTGGGCCTTGTTGGCCTAGGCCAGGATACAGCGTTGAGCCAATCATCTGCATCTAAATGCTGCATGAGCAAATACAAGTGAATGGCCACCAATATCTGTGGCTGCTGTTAGGGGCCCATTGCATTTAATAGGGCTTCTTGCCCGCACCTAATCTCATGGATCCAAGCTGAGTCTCCCATGGGTAATTGCAAATGGCTCCATTCTCATCTGTGAATAGGGCCTTACAAGGGCCTTACTACAAAATGAATAGGAAAAGAATAGGGCCTTGCTACAAAATGTAGTAAAGGTTCACTTCACGTTTCTGAAATAAAACAGATAGCAAAATATCTCATTATTCCTCGGTTTTATCTTTACGACTGACCTTTTGGTCTCCAATTTATTTCACCTTGTGGTTTTATTTGCCCAATCTGCTACATTCTCTTAAATACACTCTTACATATAACTCCCAATTTTTACGATGTTATTCCAAAGCACCCAATAAATGTCCTGTTCAAGTGCAGTATGTTTTCTATTAACAAATTAGTGTCTGGAATAACAAAATATAAAAAGAAGCTGAACGCAGCTATCATTCAGAACAGCAATCACGGCTTAGACGTTATTCACTATTAATAATCTAAAGTGTATCTGCTGAATCAAGCAACAATGTCTAATGGTCTGACAAAATATATTGGCTGCTTTCAATGTTCCTGAAAGTCCATCTAAAGGCTATACAGTATATACTGTTTATTTTTTCAATAATTTAAATGTTTGTGTCTGTGTCCCATTTGGACACACTTAGCCCTACTTGATAGAAGCCTTGGTTTCTGTGAACTGCACTGATGAAACAGCTGTATGCAGTTTGGAATAAATGTCTCTATAATATTAGGTTATATTTGTAATAAACACCAGCAGCTCTGGATGTCCATTTGGCTGTTGGTGTACAGTATAAGGGTATGATTTGCATGATGCCACCCACTGTCCTGAAATAGGAATATTTCTCTTATTTGAAGGAGATGTGGTGGAAGCCGACATGGTCATTTGTCCTTCTAAGAAGGCTTTTCTGTGCTATGTACTGATTCGGTTGGAGGACTTTTTGATTCCTTTAGTTCCTTCTCACCATAACCTGTATGGTTATGTTTTTTGTCATATTCTGGAGATTTTCCTTAACTTCCTGTGTCAGGACACAACAGGAAATTTTCCCTCAATTTCAATCCTGGTAACAGTGGTCACCAAGACACAAGGAGAGGGCGAATCTTCCCAGTGGGGACAAGGACAATAAAAAATAAAAACAAGACAGAGTATCTATCCCTTGACCAGTCTATCCAAAACTAAAAACAAATGCTTTAGATACATTTGGGTTCCAACTTACACACAAACTTATGCCCCGTACACACGATCGGATTTTCCAGCAACAAATGTTGGATGTGAGGTTGTTGGCGGAAAGTCCGACCATGTGTATGCTCCATCGAACATTTGTTGTCTGACTTTCTGCCAACAAATGTTGGCTAGCAGGTTCTCAAATTTTCCGCCAACAAATGTTTGTTGTCGGTCTTTCCGATTGTGTGTACACAAGTCCGTTGCACAAAAGTCCACGCCTGCTCGGAACCAAGTACGAGCCGGAGATATAACCAGCGTTCATAATGGAGTCAACACGTACATCTTGTACGTCACTACATTCGTAATTGTTGGCCAACATTCGTGTGACCGTGTGTATGCAAGACAAGTTGGAGCCAACACTCTTCAAACAAAAATCCACGGTTTAGTTGTCGAAAAGTCTGATCACGTGTATATCTGTATGTGTTATCTTAAGAAAGCACAGTGCAAATATTTACCTTTCAAACATGTTGTCACTTAAGCTTAGTACACACCAGTATTTTTTTTTATCGTTCAACCAGCAGTGCTTATCTAATAGAAACTATTAGATAAGCACCTGAACGACCACAACATACAGGGATATATAATGTAATACTGACATATAATCACACACATAGGTTGGACTTGATGGACTTGTGTCTTTTTTCAACCTCACCTACTATGACAGCTCCAGAGGAGCCGCTGTAATAACCATGTGATTGGCTGAGAGCGCTGATCAGGAGCCAATCCGCAGACCTCTTTCGGTCATGCAATCCGCTGAGAGCACTGGAGGGGAGAGCTGTCACATCTCTCTACTCAGAGCACAGGTGGAGAACTGAATGATCAGGGATGTTTGATCGCTCAGGTCTCACTACAGAGCCTGCGGGGGACGGATCGATGCTGCATCCACCTACAGTGCCTTGAAAAAGTATTCATACCCCTTGAAATTTTCCACATTTTTTCATGTTACAACCAAAAGCGTAAAAGTATTTTATTGGGATTGTATGTGATAGACCAACACAAGTGGCACATAATTGTGAAGTGGAAGGAAAATGATAAATTATTTTCAAAATTAGTTGTCCTGTGGACAGATTCTCCCACCTGAGCTGTGGATCTCTGCAGCTCCTCCAGAACTACCATGGGCCTTTTGGCTGCTTCTCTGATTAATGCTCTCCTTACCAGGCCTGTCAGTTTAAGTGGCCATGTCTTGGTAGGTTTGCAGTTGTGCCATACTCTTTCCATTTTTGGATGATGGATTGAACTTTGCTCTGTGAGATGTTCAAAGCTTGGGATATTTTTTAATAACCTAACCTTGCTTTAAATTTCTCCACAACTTTATCCCTGACCTGTCTGGTGTGTTCCTTGGCCTTCATGATGCTGTTTGTGCACTAAAGTTCTCTAACAAACCTCTGAGGGCTTCACAGAACAGCTGTATTTATACTGAGATTAAATTACACACAGGTGACTTCTGAAGGCAATTGGTTCCACTAGATTTTTAGTTCGGGGTATCAGAGTAAAGGGGCCTTAATACAAATGCACGCCACACTTTTCACATATTTATTTGTAAAAAAAATGTGAAACCATTTATCATTTTCCTTCCACTTCACAATTATGTGCCGCTTTGTATTGTTCTATTACATAAAATCCCAATAAAACACATTTACATTTTTGGTTGTAACATGACAAAATGTGGAAAATTTCAAGAGGTATGAATACTTTATCAAGGCACTGTAGGTGAGCACACATGTTTGGGTTTTATTAAACCCTGATCTTCTCTTTTAACCATTTGTAGGGAGGGATTTAGATTATAGAAGCCTTTGGGGTACACAAGAAGAAAACTAATACTACCTGCATAGACCTAGAATGGTAAATTAAGTTTTATCCTACTACAGGTTTGCTTAAAATTCCATTAAGAAAATGTGAAGCACGTTTAAAACTAGTTCTAGGGATCGCCATAATCCATGGCTATGTCGGAAGAAATTAATAAATATTCAAGAAACCCACTCTTGCTCTACTCCCCCACCAAAAAAAAATGAACTCTCACTGGCACTTCTATTGCATTGGCAAATAAGCCTCTACAGATGCTGAAACTCTTTGGTGTCTACTTCTTTACTGAAATGTAATTTTTGTGTGGACATATCATTTGAAAATAATAATATAACCGTAGAATATTGATCTTCACCTTAAGGGGCCACCGGGATCCTTTGACTTCTTGTTACTCATGATGGCCGACATACGGAATGATATAGCGGAACTGCAGGACAAAGTCTTTGGGCGCCGCACGCATTCCTCTGCAGAAGAATTTCCTATACCTCAGGAGTTTTCCAACCATCATGACACAATGGACTTTGGCTCAGGAGAGGACTACAAACAAAGAACTGTGTCCAAGAATCTGCGAATAGACAAAACAAACCACCATTAACCAATCATGCGCCAGGATGAAAATAATTTTATATTGTTTCTCAATGTATAAAACAATGCACTGATAATGTAAAGAGTATCTATTTTTGACTTTTGAATTTATTTGTTATTAATGTTATTATTATTTGTATTATTATTTTGCTTCTCATTTGTACAGAAGCTTATTTTAAAGTTTAGGTCCGCCAAGAACTGATATATCAGTTTTTTAAGGGGGAAACCACTCTGTTGGATCACCAGCCTTCTTTTACTCTCGGCCACACTGTTGGGTATTCTTGGATTTCCTCCTTGAGGCTGCTGTGAGATTTCTTAATCTGCTTTACTCTTAAGATATTGTTTCATGCTTTGGCACTTTGCAGTGCCATTCATTTTGAATAGCACCCCAAAAAACGAAGGCATTGCACATGCATTGCAATGTGCAGAAATGCACCTTAGTGCATTGCAGCAAAATAAGATGAGAGAAGTCCGATAATTGAGATGTTTTTGTGAATGGGTCCTAAGTGAAGAATAGGGCAGGGAGAGCATCACATCTGTGACTAGTAAATGTGGCCTGGCTATAAACACTAAAGTGTTTACATATTCTTAACAATTGGCAAATGAGCTTTAAAACAAGCTCTCACTCACCTCAGTGACTACAGGCACAGTAAAGCAATTTGTCTTCAAAGTTCCCCACAAAACCTTCCCTCAGCAGCTTACCCAGTTCCCTTTCCCAAAGCCCCTATTATGGGGGAGATTTTCTAAAACTGGTGCCCATATAATCTGGTGCTGCTGTGCATAGTTACCAATCAGCTTCTAACTTCAGCTTGTTCAATTAAACTTAGACAACAAAACCTAGAAGCTGATTGGTTACATCTGCACAGCTGTACCAGATTCTGTGGGCACCTGTCTTAGAAAATCTCCCTCTATGTGTTTACAATGGAGAATATAAGGCTGCTGAGTCACTGCTGGGAGGTGAGCTGAGCTGTTAAGCCACTGCTGGGAGGGGAAAGCAGGATGAACTGAGCTGCAGAGCCCCTAATGGGAGGGGTATGCAGGGGAAGAGCTGCTGAGTCGCTGATGGGAGGGAGAACTATTAGAACCACTTCAGTGTTTCTGAGGACAAATGCTTTACGGTGCCTGAAACTATGGAGGTTAGTTAGGGGCCTGTATTAAAGCAGTGGTCTCCAAACTGCGGCCCGGGGGCCAGATGCAGCCCTCTGCTTGCCTTTACCTGACCCTTGGGGCACTTTTCCTCTCACTGATGCAAAACATTATTCCTCCCACTGACACCAACAATGGGACATAATTCCTGTTACTGGCATCAACAACAGGGCACTATTTCTCCCATTGACACCAAAGATGGTGCGCTATTCCTCCTACTGACACCAACGATTGTATTCCTCTTACTGACACCAATGATGGGGCACTATTCCTCCCACTGACTCCAGGACAATTTCTACTCCCAATGGTCACAGTTTGGCCCCCTAAAGTCCTTAGAAAGTTTGGAGACCCCTGTTTTAAATAATTTTTACTGCTTGTTAAGAACATAAATACCTGAATGTCCATAGCCTGCCCACAAATTCTCTATAAAATGAGCAAGATAGCTGCCAAGGAGGAAAAAGATTAGCAAGGATCTCAGCCATTAGTTCTCTCCACCAGGTTGGCTGAAAGACACAAAAAGTTGGCAGTTGGTTCAACTTTTGGTATCCACCTAGAACTTACCATCAACTTGAGGTTGATTTACACCTTGAGAGAAGCAATTTTTAAAGGAGGTTAACTGGAGATTAAACTTGTTACATTCTCATTCAAAACATTCACACTTGGCTCATAGAAGATACGTAAAAATGGTATTCCATCTACTTGCATCTGTAATTTATTGGTTTATATTGTCCTACAACTTTTTTTTCTTTTTTAAACAAAGGCTTTCAATATCATCTAGACTGAACTGTGTATTTTATTTTCCTTGATCTCATTGTTGAATTTCTCCTTTCTACTCGTATGGAATTTTATGCTGTGTGAAAATACAGTGGAAATACAGAACAATCCATAAGCATTACAAAAAGCTCTGGTGAAACCATAATGGAAGCTGAGTTTCTTGCAGAGCATTCAGAATGAAATCTAGGGACGAAGATGAATGTGGGATGTGGGCCTAAATGTGAAATTTTTATGCAATCGATAACTAGAAAAATAATATTACAAAATATAATACTACCTTTTGGTGTGTGCTAATGTATAATGGAAACCTGCTCTAATTGGAATATAGGAATTTTAAAACTTTTGAAAGAAGGTGACCAAATATTCTTAATTTTTGGGGTCACACCTCATTTAATCAAGGCTGTCCCTGGGTAAAAAAAAAAAAAAATGATACTTATGTCCCTGGAATTAAAGTTCAGCCAGAAAAGTTTTTTTTTATATACAGTAGGGAGATGGATTATGAACCTATGTTGGGTTTGATTGCTATCCGACTTTGTGACAATGGTTTTACCAGACAGGAAGTGAGGAAAAGTCTGCAACAGGATATAGGCAGTAGTGTATTTAGGTTTTGTGCTGCCCTAGGCCTGACTAAACTCGTGCACCCCTAATTTAAATATGACACACCCCTTCCTGTCAAGGCCACACCCCTTGCTGTTTAAGACGTGTCTTGAAATTTTCAAGTGGGCAAGTGGGGACACTAGTTCTGTGGGCCTGGGGGGGGGGGGGCAATGGGTTCCCTTAATTTGCATAGATTTCCTCTCACTTCCTGTTTGGCTATGGGGCAGGAAGTGAAGGGAAATCTCTGCAATGGGACAGGGATGGTAAAAAATAAACTGACAGGGGCTATAACCCTCTCTTACTATATCCAAAATGGAAAAAAAAGTGTTGCATACAGTTCTACAGTTCTACTTTAAGCACAAATTTCTGATAATTTTATGGAGGGGACTAAGAAGATATAACCATGCCAATGGTTCAGCAGAAAACATATAGCACAGTGAGGAAGGTTTGTGGTCCAGGATGAGAGGACAGTCAAAATGAGAAGCGGCGCACCCCCCCACAGTTGCGGAATGCCGGCCGCCCGCATAGCGGAAGCAGTGAGGCAGCTTTATGGGGGCGATAGACTAATTTGCCTCTCAGCCCAGTCCACCCCATAAGACTGGTGCTACACTAACAGTGTAGCGCAATCCGGCAGGGACTCTTTCTGTGCTGCCCCCCTGCAAAGTGCTGCCCTAGGCCTGGGCCTTGTCGGCCTAGGCCAGGATACAGCGTTGGATATAGGTGTAGCGATATCCCTGCAAAGGCTGCTGAATTTTGGTTCCCCAAGGAAACAGTCCAATAACTTGTTTTTGCTGTTTTATTGGGGAAGACAACTTGGATAGGGTATGGTTTTTTATGGGATGCCTAATTCGACTTGAGGAACAATGATGAAGACAACTTCCTTCTGTGTGTGATCCAGAAAAATGAACATACACTTGACTGTATTCCTTCCGAAACAGCAACAGTCCCTATGAACTTGGCAAAGAAATCCCCCTTTATGGGAGCTCTGTGTACCCAGAGTAGAATTTTAGCAAAATCTCCACTGGCAGGAGCTATATGTCCCCTAAACAGCCCACTTGACTGCTTAGTGAAATGTCCCAGGACAAGAGATTGAGTCCCAGCTTGTTAGCACAGTCCCAGAAAAGCTTGCTCGATATTACATCCAACAACTTTAACCCTTTTTGGCCCTGGGTATGTAGAAGAACTCACACTGTCTCTGGAAATCCTGCTGCCTCAGAAGAGACGACTGTTCAGGCTTCCTGCTGTACAGGTCCTTCTCCGCAAGCCAGGGTGTCTCCCAACTGAGACCATGGGATAGTATAGATCCCTCTGTCCTTCTTCGTTTCTCAGCTCCCAGCCTGGAGCCAGAGCCTCCCTCAACCTCCCAGGCCACATGACACAGCTTCCTCACTCCATCTTCCACTCAACTCCCCTTGGCTGGCAAGGCTCCACAATATTTATGTGCTGATCCAGCCACCCTGCCAGGCCTTCTTCCTGGGGATTGGCCAGATTCCCACAAACATGCAGATCAGCACCTCCTGGCCTCCACTCACTAGCTTCTAGAAACCTCTCCAAGCTTCTAGAACCAAGGGGGAAATACCAGAAGCCTGAACCGTAGAGTCCTCCAGCCTGACCTACAGTAACCCGACCCAATTAACAGACACAACTACCATGAGTCACAAAAACAAATTTGCCTACACTAATCTAGCACTAGAGGGTGCTACATAAACAACAAAAAAGAAGCTGACTAGGGTTCTAGCCTCAGTCTATAAAAAAAAGTAAAAAATCCATGACATTTTGATAGGAAGTGACAAATAACTGAGCCCTGGAGAACAGTAGACCCAAACAAGGGTTCTAACCCTTCCTCACGCTATCCAAAAAAAAAAAAGTTTTGTTCTGGAATGCACTACTTTAAAAATGTTCTTTTTCTGAACACACCTGCTTCACACACACAATTTTAACATTCAGTAATGCAAAAATCCCCAAAGCTTTGTTTCACAATCTTGCACTACATACACCTTTTTTTGATTATTACCATGTTTGGAGCATACATAAAAATCATTGCCACGTGAAGCTTATTTATTTTTTAACAGCATATTCTTTTTCTTCAACAAAAAAGGATTCGGTATCAGCTCAGGGCCTTGTTATTGTGGGAATACCCTGAAAGAAAATAAAAATCTGGTGTATTTAAGTATTTCTTCCTTTATGCCCGTGTCAGCTGGCTTTGGGTTTGTGTTGATGGGCAAATGCAGTTTGCTTCCAGCCACATATAGCTTGCATTTGAGATTGGTTGGAGATGGTTCTGCGTTCATTGGAAGATGCATTTGATCTGCATTTTTCTCTCTTCTGACTTGCAATTAAATTCTTCTAATGTACAGTTGACCTCCTTCTGGCCTGCAGGTGACCTTATTATAAGCTACATTAACTTGCTTTGAGTTGTTTGTGCATCCCCATGGAGAGAGCAGCAGTTTTGATGTGAAGTACAGCATTCATTGTGGTCTTGGCATTGTGGCAGAATGTATGTAATTTTTCAAAAACTTTAAAGCTGTTGACCTGCTTCTGGCCTGCAGTTGACCTCTTTCTTGCCTGCAGTTGACCTTCTTATAAGCTGCATCAACCTGTTTTGGATTGCTTGTGCATCCCCATAGAGACAGAAACAGTTTTGGCATGAAGTATAGCATTCATTAAGGTCTTGGCATAGTGGCAGAATTTATGTATTAATGAAGGTGAAATACCCACATAAAACAATGTAAAAAAGGGGTACAAGCAGCAACATCATCTATGAGATATCAGCACAGTCCCAATATTGTATACCTTATACCGAGTTGCGCTGGTTAAATAAAATAGAAATAAAAAGTCCACAAGTGACAAATACTGATGTTCTTGGTGAGTATCACCACCTTGAGTTGTGATTCTGTGCATCAACACCACCACCAAATGCCGAAAGGCTCGCTTACCAGCTCACACGGACCTCTCACCACAAGAGGTCAAAAACTCTTGTGGCTCCACACCCACCCAGGGCCTTTTAGAACTTCAGAAGATCTTCAAGCATTGACATACCAACCCGACACGGTTGTCATTGAAATTACCCAAAATACAAAAGGCTCCACATAGTAGGAAATCATAAAAACATTTATTGCACATAAGCTAAAAGTTGTACTTACATCAAGGCTGCATATATAACGCCTTTAAAAGTATACGTTGGCCGGCACACATACAAAAACCTGTCCTTCCGGGAGCTATGTGCTGACATCACCGTAACCCTCGAGTCCCGGAAGGATGGGTTTTGTATGTGTGTCGGCCAATACATACTTTTAAAGCCGTTATATATGCATTCTTGATGTAAGTGCAACTTTTAGCTCATGTGCAATAAATAGATTTACGATTTCTCACTATGTGGAGCCTTTTGTATTTTGGGGAATTTCAATGACAACCATGTCGGGAAAATTGGTTTGTCAATGCTTGAAAATCCTCTGAAGTTCTAAAAGGCCCTGGCTGGGTTTGGAGCCACAAGCCTTTTTGACCTCTTGTGGTGAGAGGTCCGTGTGAGAATTTATGTAATGTTTCAAAAACTTTAAAGTGGAACTAAAATCTCTTATCTGTTACAGCCACAGATGGTGCCATCTTAGCATTTATTTGGATCTGCATTTGCCATGGTGCTGCACCTATGATCAGCTATGATAGCAGCCATCTGAGGGCTTGAACGTTTGGTTGAGAGCTGACATAAGCATATTGGCATCTTTGACATTCCTTGAATGTAACTGGCTTTGAAAATAGTTAAATCAGTGGTACTAGTTTCACTTTAAAGCTCAAGTCCCATTTGTTTTGGCTATAGTGGGGAAGGATTTGAACCTTTGTTGTATTGATAATGCTGCCTGCATCTCTAATGGAATTGATGGAAAATCCTCTCACCTTTTCGGTCGAGTGGGGACAGGGTGGTACTTCCAGCAATGTTTTTATAGCTATCTGTCTCTTCCTGTCCAAGTGACATTCATTCATTTTGTATGGGCATCACATTGACAGAACATTAGGGAGAATCTCCTCAATGGGATTACATACTGAAATAAGAACTTTACAGAACTTGTAATTTTTCCCCACTGTATTAAAAACTAGTTATGCCCCAAAATAACTAGTCCCATGAGGGTCAAAGGTTAGTATGTATGCAGATTTATGATGATACTGGGAGAGTACACAAGTGTATGGCACGCATGCAGGGTTCCATGAGGAAAACGTGCTTACAGGTAGTTACAGTGTCGGTTTGGGAGTACATTAGTCTTATGTGCATGTGGTTTGTTAATACGTACTAGATCATCTCTTAGTTTTGGATAGTATGGAGAGGGGTTAGAACCCCCTCAGATTTTTTATTGTTGTCTGTGTCCGCATTAGGCAAATGTACTCTAGCTGCTCATTGTAAGGAGATTCCATATTACATTACATTATTGATTAATTGATTAATTGTTGATTTTCACTCTGTTTATGATATGTTCAGGGTTTTGCTTTAATAATCAGATTTTGCTTCAATAATCAGAAACATATCTTAGTATATTTTTGATTAAGATCAGACTGTCCTGTGATTTACTGAAATATCTCATATATGTCTTTTCCTCTTTTTCTGTGTTTATTTGAGGAAACATCTGCTTGAGGTTTTGTCTCTGTAATTTTTAAAGAAGCTGCGGTTGTCCAGCAGACAAGTGACAGAGGATGAGGAATGTTTTGACCTATTAACTTGAACTACAGGGGTCACCCTTTTTGATATCACAAGATGTAGACATTATTAATGTTTAGAAAATCACAAGATTGGGATATGTTTGGAAATTACCGAATATGCTAATATGTATTATCATTTTGATTGGCCCCCAAATTGTGGGCAGAGTCTTGTAAAGACAGCATAAAAAAGCGAATCTAAAAATAAAGACTTGTAATCATTTTCAGCATACCTATGTGTGTATGTGTCTTTGATTAACCGCCGGCGAGGACCTCCACTGAGCCACATCCCCAAGAGCCTAGGCCACAAGGAGAAGACGGGCGCCTAACAGTTTTTGGTACCAGAAGTGGGGTGTATTTTGAACAGGTAAGACATTCTGCTCCTTTTTTACCTATTTTAGGTAACTGGTGTTGATGCTTGCCTTGTTCAAATAACCTTGTATATCCACCCACTTACATAACTGTGCCTTCGCAACGGGCTAGGGCTGTAGCCCCTTGGAGGGTTAAAGGGCTCGCAGAGGTTTTTTGGTTTTTTATAGTCTGACTAGGTTGGTCTGACTGCTGTGTTGAGTAAATATATGTGTGTTTAAAACTCGGGAAGTATAGAATACGCCCGTAGTATAAGGAGTGGCTAAGTGGACGCCCAATTTTTGGGGAAAATATTGAAAAGTGCACTTATTATACTTATTATAACATGTTCATATAATGTAACTTTATCTTGCCACTGTATATATAAGATTTTGCTTGTTTTCTTGCTTGTTTTTTCTTTTAGGTACCACCGTAAGTATTTAGAGTGTATAGAGTATTAGAGAATTAGAGATAAGTGTATGATAATATATGTGTATGACAACTGAATGTAAAGTACTGTATTAATTTAGAGGATTTTTTTGTTAAGATATTGTATTACACATATATGTACTAAATGAACGACATAAGGCAGGAGCCTGACTGTAGTGAGATAGCGCCCGCCTGCCCACATTGCACCTTTGGTTTACTGTTCCTTAGTGTTGACAGGACGTGGATCCTGCTTACCACTAAGCCAAATATAAAACAAAGTATGTAACTAAAGTCCCCATAACAAAACCTGTAAACACACCCGCCCTATCTCAGCAACCTGAGGCACCACCCCCCCCTTATGTGATGGTTAAACAGGAAGATGGAACATTGGGTCCACGTCTTCAGCTGTATCCATCTTTGGACCCAGCAGTGTTAGCTACCATGATATATAGTGCAGCTGATCAGGCACAGGTTACACGATGGGAAAATGAAAGTAGAAACAGGGAAGAGGAAGTCCGGGTAGAAGGTATACGTAGGAAGGAAGAAGAGAGGATTAGGAGGTTGGATCCGAAGGAAAGGGAATTAGAAGAAAAGTTAATAGAGCTTAATAAAAGAAAGGAGGAATTAGAGGAGAAAATGTCTAGAAGGGAGGAAGAGCTAGAACATTACAAAAGAGAGCTAGATAAGAGGGAAGGTGAGATGAGAGAGTATTCTGCGATAACCAAGGAAGAAAGGGATGGAATGTCCCTGGAAAAGGGAGAAGAGGAAGGAGTCAGGAAGTTAAGCCCCAAGGAAAAGGAATGGGAGGAGAAACAGAAAGAATTTAATAAAAGACAGCAGGAAGAGGAAGAAAGGATACAAAGGAAAAGGGAAGATTTAGAGGCGTACGAGAGGAAACTAGAGAAAGAAGCAAGAAGGATTAAGGAGGCCAAGGAAAAGATAATTTCACAGCCATCCACCACACTCAGAAGCCAAACAAAACCGGCCATAAGCCAGAAACCCCCACAGGAGGAAAGGGAGCAGGGTGAATCCTCTACTGAGGAAAGAGAAATAGGCATGGAACAGGAAAGTCTAGGTGCCGCCTTTAAAGCACCACTCATGCATATAGGGGAGACGGTAGTGCATATTCCCCTACCCCTAGGCACACTGTCAAAAATAAAGGAGTTATGCCCCAGCCCAAAGAAAAGCCCTAGGGAGGCTGGAGCTTTCCTTGCAAAATACAGTGCAGGGACTAGCCTGGATAAAGAAGATATAGCGGGGATCCTTAGTATAGTTGACCCTGACAGCCCAGAAGGGCATCCCGTAGATGCCTTATGGACAGCCCACATAGAAGAAGATAAAGATTGGGTATCTTTTTGGAAAGGTATGGGGAATCATTGGTCTACTATATACAAGGGTTCATCTGCACTTCAGGAGCTTGTCCTAGCAAAACAGGGACCGAAGGAAAAGTTCTATGAATTTTGTACCCGGGTATATGGTCTGTGGAAAGCAGTAGATAACGCCAACCCCCAGTTGTTCACCACCACCATTATGGCTGGTGGAGATACGAAGGTGACACAGTTGCTTAAATTCACTAATCCAAAGTGGGCAGAACAACCCCCAGATGAATTTATGAAGGATGCTAGGTCACGAGAAACATCAGGAGTATTTGAACAGAAGGGTGGCATTTTTCCCTCCCTGACACCAACCCAGACTCTGCCAACTGGTGGGACTCCGCCCACCCACATAATGACAATGCAACCTTATCCACCAATGCAATCTTATCCCCCAAATCAGGGTTACCCACCAGACCAGGGGTGCTTTAACTGTGGGGAACTGGGACACTGGAAGTCCCAATGTCCCTACAGAATTAGAACAAACGCCCAAAGAGGGAGAGGTAGGAATCTTAACACCACCCCCCGTCGCCTTCAGGATATCAGGTATCCTCACCCACCACAACCCCAACCACCCCAACCACAACCCCAATACCAGCCTCAGCCTAACAGACCTCCCCCACGCATTCCGATGCAGTGGCCATCCGCTCGGCGGACACCACAATAGGGATGCCAAGAGTACGTCCCGTCCCTCAGCCTTGTGTGTTACAATCCATCATGGAAAAGTCTTCCGCAGGTACTATTGCGGGTAGACAATCACCTGATATGTCTATTGTTGGATTCAGGGGCTACATTCAGTAGTTTGAATGATGCCATATATGACACACCGCACTGCACTGAGGGAAACTCTATTGGTATAAATGGGACATCAATTACCCACCCCATCACTCCACCATTGCCTGTGGCTACTCCAGAAGGGCAGGAACTGTGTACCCAGAGTTTTGCTGTCCTTGTGGATTGTCCAGTATCTTTAATGGGGAGGGACCTACTCTCAAAACTGAATATCACCATTAAATTTGACAGAGGGGGCTCCCTCACTGCCAGCTCACCGTTCTGTGATTTACATGCTCCAAAGAGACACACTTTCAGGGGACTCTTTGCATCATTGCCACCCACTCTAGAAACACATGCCATATGGGCAGACAACAAAGGGAGTGTGGGTTTTATTAACTGTACACCCTACACACCACAAATGCGTCCAGACGCTGAAGTACAATATCACAAGCAGTACCCCCTGCCACTTGAAAAAATTGAAGGCATCACACCATTAATCAATGATTACATAGCAAAAGGGATTCTGAAACACATTATAAGCCCCTGGAATACACCAATCTACCCTGTGAAAAAGGCAAATGGGGAGTGGAGGCTTGTACAGGACCTAAGGGCCGTGAACAAGCAGGTTATACCTCTGCCACCTTTGGTAGCAGATATTTCTTTCATCTTTTTGAAAATACCAGCTGATTCCCTTTGCTACACAGTAGTAGACCTGGCGAATGCATTTTTTAGCATCCCGATCGATGAGGGGGTATTGCCCATGTTTTCATTCTCATGGGGGAGGGAAAAGCAGTTGACCTGGTCCAGATTACCTCAGGGGTATGTGGACAGTCCAGCAGCCTTCTCCATGGTCCTTAATGAGACAATTAAGTCATGGACTGCTGAGCGCGGGTCGGTACTGATACAGTATGTGGACGACTTGCTCCTGTGCAGTCGATCTGCTGAAGATTGTGCGGTCGATTCCACATCTCTGTTACATCACCTGGCCAGGTCTGGCCACCTAGCATCGCGGAAGAAGATACAATGGTGTCAAAGTCAGGTAGAATACCTGGGATGCATTCTGAAGGAGGGAACCAGGCTGGTATCCCCCAAACGTGCCGCAGCCCTGCAGGCTCTCAGTCCTCCAAGAGACAAAGCAACTTTGCTCTCATTCTTGGGCGCAATCGTATATTGCCGCCAATGGATCCCAGATTGTTCATATTATGATGGCATTCTGAGGGAGGCTACCTTGTCCACCGCCCCAAAGACAGTGGATTGGACAACAGAAAGGCTCTGTGCTTTTCAGGCCTTGTTAAAAAGTCTGACTCAGGCCCCCGCCCTGGGATTGGTAGAATATGGCAAACCCTTTCAATTATACTGTGTGGTATCGGGAAATTCTTTTGCTGCGGTTTTGACACAGCAACATGGAACCGGGTACCGACCAGTCTCCTATCTCTCAAAAAAGTTGCCTACCCAAGTACAAGGGATGCCATCTTGTCTACAAAACCTTGCTGCTTGTGCTATGGCAGTTCAAGAGGCTAACAAATCAGTATTAGGCCATGAATTGACTCTCTACACTACTCATTCAGTAACTCACCTCCTGCAAAACATGAACACGCAGCATATGACAGCACAGAGGCTTAGTGGGTATGAGATCACACTTCTGAATACTGATAACCTCACTCTCAAACACGCACCACCAAGTAATCCCACTGTCCGTCTTTTGCACTCTTTGCTCAGGTTACCGCGAGACCCTGATCAGAAGCACAATTGTGTTGAACAGGTTGCAGCAATAACCAGCCCTCGCCCAGATCTCACTGACATTCCCCTACCAGGAGTACAGGACGTCTTCATAGACGGCAGTTGTACTCGCCCCTCTGATGCAACATTCCTGACAGGGTATGCCATTGTCCAACTACCTGATGTGGTGTTGGAAGCAAAAGCCTTACCACCCTCCTCAGCACAGGTAGCAGAATTGGAGGCACTCACAAGAGCTTGCATACTTTTCTCTGATGAGGAGGTAAACATCTACACAGATAGTAGGTACGCTTTTGGTGTCACGCACGACTATGGCGTAATATGGGCGAATAGAGGATTTAAAACTGCTGACAACAAGCCAATCGCTAACTCTACACAAATTAAAGCACTCCTGCAAGCGATTCTTCTCCCAAAGAGGATAGCGGTCATCAAAGTAAAAGCACATTCATCGGATAACAGCAGAGTTTCCAAAGGAAACGCTCTGGCAGACAGAGAAGCGAAAAAAGCCGCTGCCCTATACATTGGTCAGCCAGCTCCCACAACAATGTTCTTCAAAGAACATTTTACATCACCCAACTTCAAAACCGTTGTGGCACAAATACAGGGATTAGCTACAGAAGAGGATGTTTCTTTTTGGGTCAAGGATGGCTTGACCAAGGACCAAGAAGGTCTTTGGTCAAAAGAGGGGAAGATATTGGGCATACCAGAGTCAAGCAGTGTTCTCATACTTTCCTATCTCCATGGTCCAGGACATATAGGTACCACCGCCCTAACAAACATATACACAAAGTCTTTCTGCACGAACAACTTAAGTAAACAGGCAAAACTCCTCACCAGCAGTTGTCTAACCTGTGCACAAAACAATGTCCAAGGGAAAAATCATGGATTACATGGCCACCTGCCCCCACCCCTGGGTCCCCTAACAGATTTGCAAATAGACTTCACACACATGCCCAAACAAAGAGGTAATTTGAAATGCCTTTGCGTAATCGTATGCAAATGGTCAGGCTGGATTGAAGGAATTCCATGTACAGGTGAGACTGCCAAAATTGCTGCCAAATGCATACTGAACCATTGGGTTTGTAGGTTCGGAATACCAACGGCCATATGGTCAGACAGAGGGCCTGCCTTCAGCTCCTCTGTTACACAGACTTTAGCTAAGCTACTAGGCTTACAGTGGAAACTGCACATCCCTTACCACCCACAAAGTGCAGGAGTAGTGGAGAGAATGAATAGGAATATTAAGGACAAGTTAAAAAAGCCACGGGGGGCACCATGAAAGGATGGTTGGATTACCTTCCTTCTGTCCTATTTCAGATCAGAACAACACCACATGCTAGAACAAAACTCTCGCCCTTTGAGATTTTGATGGGAGTTCCTGCAAACATAGAGCTGCCCCTCTTAGATCAAAACACTGACATTAACATCTATTCTCAACAGGAAATGTACGTGAAAAATCTGGTAAGTATGCTACAGGATATGAACGAACAAGTTTCTGTCACCTTTTCTCCTCTTTCAACAGAACCTACTCATCCCTTCATCCCAGGAGACAAAGTACTGGTGAAACAACTGGCACACAAAAAGAAGGTTGGACCCATTTTCTCTGGACCTTGGAGAATAGAGAAGGTTTCCAGAACTGCTGTACTGACCGATCTGGGAAACACCTGGATCCACGCCAGCCGGTTAAAGAAGTGTCCACAGCAACCCCAGACCCCTGACCCTCCTCCAGCACCCCAAGACTCCTCTGACCAGGAACAGCGACCAGATTTGAAGGACATTCAAGAAGGCATAAAACAAATCTCTCGGACCGACGAGACGAATCCCCCACCAACAGGAAGAAACAAGTAACAGAACTTTGTATACAGTACCTGACAAAATGATTTCCACCTTTGTGTCAGGAAAAGCATTATGCTTCTGGACATGTCTGATTCTGATAGTATTTATACCTACTTGGTAGAATGACCATTTCGATGATATCGAATGGTCAAAGGGAGGATTGTAAGGAGATTCCATATTACATTACATTATTGATTAATTGATTAATTGTTGATTTTCACTCTGTTTATGATATGTTCAGGGTTTTGCTTTAATAATCAGATTTTGCTTCAATAATCAGAAACATATCTTAGTATATTTTTGATTAAGATCAGACTGTCCTGTGATTTACTGAAATATCTCATATATGTCTTTTCCTCTTTTTCTGTGTTTATTTGAGGAAACATCTGCTTGAGGTTTTGTCTCTGTAATTTTTAAAGAAGCTGCGGTTGTCCAGCAGACAAGTGACAGAGGATGAGGAATGTTTTGACCTATTAACTTGAACTACAGGGGTCACCCTTTTTGATATCACAAGATGTAGACATTATTAATGTTTAGAAAATCACAAGATTGGGATATGTTTGGAAATTACCGAATATGCTAATATGTATTATCATTTTGATTGGCCCCCAAATTGTGGGCAGAGTCTTGTAAAGACAGCATAAAAAAGCGAATCTAAAAATAAAGACTTGTAATCATTTTCAGCATACCTATGTGTGTATGTGTCTTTGATTAACCGCCGGCGAGGACCTCCACTGAGCCACATCCCCAAGAGCCTAGGCCACAAGGAGAAGACGGGCGCCTAACACTCATCCTCTGACTATTGGCACCAAGACTAAAAATGAGGAAAGATCCAAAATTTTTAGTTGCCACCAGAAGAGGAATGGAAAGAAAATCTTCCAGCGGGGACACTTATTCAGGTGACAACTGTCTCAGTGACATGTCCTTCACCTTGGAGTGGTTTTCTTTCTTGTGTCTGCAGGAGAGGAAGTAAAGGGAAATCTCCTAAATAGGACACAGTTGGCAAAAACAAACTGACACCATTCCCTTTTCTCCCCAAAATTGAAAGAAAAATGTTTTGCCTTTGCAGTACATACTGCATACTTTAATGAGAACCCATCAGGTCCCAAAAACTGGATATTCTTATAGTACCAAGTACCTTTGTTCATTTCAAAAGCAACCACTATGTCTTTGTGTAGTCTAATGCTGTATACAGCACCTCAACTTAAGTCCACATCAGCACCATGACAAGCAGGGTGAATAGCTCTTCTCCCAACATTCAAAAGTCCATCGATAAAGTCTCAATGGTCAGTAGCATTTGTGAAACTTAACCACCGAATGTTGGATCTGAGGCTTAGTTTCAATTGTACAGCTTGGGCCTGGAATTCAGGACACAGCTATTGTTATGAACATTGTAAGTACTTAAAGCAGAAGTTCGGGCAAAAACTAACTCTAAACTTACTGGCAGCCACTTTCTAAGACTAATCTATCTAACCCTGTAAAGCCATAATTGTTATACCTACCTTTTCTGAAGCTGGCCTGTGTGCAGGAGACAGATGACTGTGCCTGGGAAGTGATGTCACCCATAGACTTACTATGAGGCTTCCACCTGCACACACCTACAGAGAGAAGCCCACTGCTGACAACTGTGGGATCAGACCGGAGCAGCTGCAGAAAAGGTATGTGTAGCGATTTTTGTTTTACAGTGTTAGATAGATTAGTCTTATAGGGCGTACACACGGTCGGACTTTGTTCGGACATTCCGACAACAAAATCCTAGGATTTTTTCCGACGGATGTTGGCTCAAACTTGTCTTGCATACACACGGTCACACAAAGTTGTTGGAAAATCCGATCGTTTTAAACGCGGTGACGTAAAACATGTACGTCGGAACTATAAACGGGGCAGTGGCCAATAGCTTTCATCTCTTTATTTATTCTGAGCATGCGTGGCACTTTGTCCGTCGGATTTGTGTACACACGATCGGAATTTCCGACAACGGATTTTGTTGTCGGAAAATTTTATCTCCTGCTCTCCAACTTTGTGTGTCGGAAAATCCGATGGAAAATGTCTGATGGAGCCCACACACGGTCGGAATTTCCGACAACACGCTCCGATCGGACATTTTCCATCGGAAAATCCGACCGTGTGTACGGGGCATTAGAATGTGCCTGCCAGTAGATTTATTTTTTTTTCCACAAAAGTTTATTGAAACATAAGTAGAAAATACATAAACAAGTATATTACAGGTAATTGTGAATAACAGCAATTAAGGAAGTGTACAAGAAATAATATGCATTGTTAATCCAGAGTTGTATATATTGTCATCCATATTAGCTAGAAAGAGATCAGGTGGTGGATAATCTAAAGCCCCACACACACTATCAGATTTCATTATCTGAATTCATACAAAGCTTTTCAAAGGGTGTTACTTGTCTCGAAAGGACTGAATGTGTCTTAGGGTCATTGAGAAAATTTTTAGGTTGAGTGTACGCCCATGAAGGAAATTGAGGAATGGCTATCAATGTCATGAGTGTGGATTTGGGCAAAAATTTGTGATTGGAAAAGAATTGTCCTGCTCTGAAATCTGATTGGAGACCTAAATTGAAAGGAAACGTGTGAACCATTCCTGGGGGAGATTTTGGGTTTTTACAAACCAGTGTTAGCGGTCCTGGTAAGGAAGAAATTGTAAATTGTTTGCACATTTTTGAGAATGTCCGCAAAGTGTTGCCTATTAACGGGTGTTGTTTGCACTGGAATATGGGCCACAGCTGTCCAGGGAAGTTGTCGAAGTGGCAAAAGAGAGAATGCATGTTCTATATGGATCCATGCCTTAGTGCTGGCATTTATGTTCCAGTCTACAACCCTCGATGGCTGACAAGCCCAATAATATTTGCAAAGGTCTGGTAGTCCCACACCACCCTTCATTTTATGAAGTGTTAATCTATCATAGCTCAACCCTAGTTATAATTTACCCCAGATAAATTCTGAGCAGGATTTGCGTAAAGATGTGAAAAATGGTTGGGGGAGAGAAATAGGTACGGTCTGTAAGACATAAAGAATTTAAGAATAAAATATTCATTTTAACAATGGCCGTTCTACCGAACCATGAAAACAGTCCCGAAGACCACGACTTGAGATCCTTCTGTATGTTGTGAAGAATCTGAGTATAATTTACGCTATATAGATCTGATAGGTGGATAGGGATTTGGATTCCTAAATATGTAATCGATTTTGTATTCCATTTAAATGGGAAATTAGCTTGGCATTGTGTTAGAATCTCTTTGGTTAAAGAAACGTTAAGTGCTTTCGATTTTGCAAAGTTAATCCACAAATTAGCCAAAGTATCAAATAAATCTAGATCTTTAAGAAGATTGGGAATAGTAATATGTGGATCTTTTAAGAACAACAAGATATCATTAGCGAATGCAGCAAGTTTGTAAGTGATTTGAGCAATTGTGATTCCTTTGATGTCCGGTTTTTCTTTTAGGCATAAAAGCAAAGGTTCAAGGGTAATAACAAAAATAAGAGGGGATAAAGGGCAACCTTGACGTGTTCCATTGGAAACGGAGAAGGCGTCCGACAGGTGACCATTAACTCGTACTCTGGCCGTCGGGCCTGTATATAAAGCCATAATAAATTGTAACATACGCTCTCGTATACCAGTTTTTAATAGGACTTCTGTTATAAAGTCCCACACCACTCTGTCGAATGCCTTCTCTGCATCCAAGGAAAGGAAAAAACCTTGTTGATTTGTAGAAGTTAGCCAATAATGAATATTAAAAGCTTTAAGGGTATTTTCCCTCGCCTCCCTGCCTGGAATAAATCCTACTTGATCTAGTGTAATTAGGTTAGGTAGTAGTGGTAAAAGTCTGTTTGCCAAAATTTTTGAATGAATCTTAAGATCTACGTTTAATAAAGATATTGGTCTATAATTGGAGATTGAAGTTGGGTCTTTGTTAGGTTTTGGGATTACTGTTATATGCGCAGTAAGAAGGTCCCGGGGTGGTGGGGTATCTGAAGATAGAGTATTAAATGTTGTAATAAAATGAGTTTTAAGAGTAGTAATGAATGTTTTGTAGTAACCTACAGTCAATTCTCCCGATCCCGGGCTTTTGCCTGGGTTTTATTTGTTTAAGTACAGCATTTAGTTCAACTAAATATAATGGTTGTTTCAGGTCATCCACATCAGTTGCTGAAATAGGAGTCGGACAATGTTTAGAAAGAAAATCTTTCAGTACTTGTCGTCTATTTATCAAATCTGTTTGGAGAGTATCCGTTTTAAGATTATAGAGTTGTGTGTAGTACTTGACAAATTGATCTGCTATTATTCATCATTATTCGTCATTTTTTTCCTGTCGGATCATGTATACAGTGTATTGCTGTTGTGGCTCTTTTTGCTCGTAGTGCTTTGGCTAAGAGTCTGCCAGATTTGTTGCCATATTCATAGAATCATTTTTGTGATAAAATAAAGTTACGTTTTTTTCTCTTATTTAATTCATCCATTAACTTTGTCCTTAGTTGAGACAGTTCTTGTAAAGTGGTCAATGCTTGAGTTCTCTTATGAGTTTTTTCTAGAGCATGAATACTTTTAGTAAGTTGTGAGATGTGTGCCTGTTTTTCACTTCTTTTTTTGGCTGTTATTGCCATGAATTCCACTCGTATGTATCATTTGTGTGCTTCCCATAGACTCAATGGGGATATTTCAGGGTAGTCATTCTCTTTAAAATATTGAATCAATCTGTCTTGGATTGTATGAAAAGTGGTGTATCAGTGAGCAGAGATGGGTCTAAGTGCCATATTGGGGATCGTGACTTAGTGGTTGGGAATTCTATAGACATAGGGTGATGATTTGATATAAACATTGGTTCAATCGATGTTTTAAAGAGAAAGGGTAGTTCTCTTTGAGATATAAATAAATAATCTAATCTGGAATAGCTGTTATGAGGTGTTGAGTAAAACGTGTAGTCTTTAACAGTGGGATTTAGGGTACGCCCTGAGTCGTGTAATAATAGTTCTTGAAGTAGTTTTTTAATTGCATGCTTTAAAAGGTAATTTGGAGGCACCAGAGGATGTATCAATTAAAGGATTTAAAGGGACATTAAAATCTTCGCCTAATAGTAGAGAACCTTCTTGAAAGTCTGCAAGTTTTTGTTGAGTGTGTCTTAAGAAGGGGACTTGTTTGACATTGGGAGCATAGATGTTGGCTATAGTAACACGTTTGCCATACAGAGAGCCCTTTAGGAATAAAAATCTACCATCCTCATCAGAGAGAGAGTCTGTTATCTGAAAGGGACAATGTTTAGCAATAAGAATAGAAACCCCTTTAGTTTTGGTCTCTCTAGATGTTGCGTGTATTGCTGAAGGGTTATAGGAATTTGATAATTTTGGTATGGAGTCCGCTTAAAAGTGTTTTTCTTGAAGGAGTACTATATCTGCCTTGAGATTATGCATGGAACGTAGTACTTGTGAGCGTTTTTCCGGTATGTTTAGACCTCTGACATTCATGGATACAAATTTTGTACTTTTATAATTTTTTAATGCCGTCGGATTCTTTATGTTGTGTGTGGTCATGTTGTGATGAGATTTAGTACACCTTCTTATAATTCTCTGAAAGATATCTATACACACTACTGTGTGGGGGTAAAGTATTAGAAAATAAATCATAATCCCTTCTAGGATTAAAATCTACGTGATTAGACTTTTTTGTATGTAAGGAGTGTAAGTAACAGATATGTAAGGTAAAGGATGAGTGTAATAAAAAAGGGTGACCTTCGTGAACAAGCCTGGATAAGGGTCAGCTTAAAACGTGTTAGTGAGTAGTGAAGAAGTCTATACTGGGTAGAGCAGTATTATATCCGGAGCTTCACAAGTCTTGCTCGCTTATCCATAATTGTATTCCACCTATATACAGGTGAATCCAGAGAGAGTCAGTGGTATATGAAGAAAGTATAAACAAAAGAAAGAAAATCAGAGTATGGTTTGAAATATATACCACTGTGAGGAGGGAGAGGTTGAAGTCGGTGAAAAATAAAGAATGTGTCGAATCCCGCTGACAGGAGGTCTAATATGCAATCTTTTGGGGAAGTAAGAGTAATACAATTGTAGTGTATCTTTAAAATTAGGCGATGTGAGAAATGCAAATATTAACTCTCAGAAACTTGAAAAGATCGTCTCTAAGAATGTTCCTGAGAAATATTAACAAATGTCCTTTTATAATTCGATACATCAAAATATTGGGAACCAGAACATATGCTCGTAGCTCTTGTATGAGTTTATGAGAACGATGCGTTCATAGTCCCAATTTAAGTGATATCAAACAAACTTACCACATCTCCAGTTATTTATTATAAACAATGGGTCCTCTTCATCAAGTGGAAGAAGATCACATGATATGTAACTGAGCTGTGGAAGATAGTTTTTGATAATGATAACGATGGAGATTGATGGGCCAACAAAAAATTGAAAAGGAATTGTAAAGAATTGTTGAGAAAAAGCATGCACTATAAAACATATAATATAACCAATACTATAACTGCTGAGATCCATCGACTTTTAGATACCTATTTGACATATGTAACTGATGTTTGATGTAATATATATTTTCACCCGGATACTTTAAAAGCTTATAGTCCCGAATTTCTGTTCATTACTTATCATATATATATATATATATATATATATATATATATATATATATGTATATAAATAAGTAATTTGTTGCTATCAATCACACGTGACATTATCGTGTATCGATATAATAAATGTAGCGGAGGAAATCATAGGATTCGTCAAATAATATATGGTACAATGTTAATTGATTTCAAATAGATGTTGTTAGGCATAAGATGCGCTATGGTATTCACTGGTCCTGAAAAGTCTAATATTCACATGGATAATTCTGTGGGGCAGTGCTTAAAGTGCCAGAATTTAAGAACTAAATTATGCCATTTAGCCTGGTCGTCTAGATTCCATAAATTAAATTAATCAGAAATAGCATAATAGAGGCCCCACAAAATGTCTCTATATCTCAGCAATGGAGCACTGGATTATGGATTATGAAAAGAAATCCTGTGTTTATAAATTTCATAGCATTACTTGTATAATACAGAGACATGGGCTTGGAACATTTATCTCATACTCCACATGGATTACTATATGGTGCAGTCATACAGCATTCTAAGGCTGTTGAAGAATTCAGCAGAGAAAAATATCTTCTTTAGAAAGGTAATTCTAATGGATAGAACTGCTGAAATTATCTTGTGAGCCTGTTACAGGATTACGTCTCCTGGTAGAATCAAATTAGTTATCTTTTTCTGCCTCTGTCAATTCTTGTTTAAAAGAAATGAGAAGGTGAATGAAAAAAGAAAAGGATTGAGGAGTGTGTTCAGTGTAATATATATTTGAATAACAACATGTCATCTGAGCCCATGTCTCTGAAACAGTTCTCAATGAGAGTAACATATAATAAACAAAAAAATGCCCTGAACATGTTAAGAAGTTATATAATAATGCTAATGTCAGGTATCTATAAGAAAAATAATAATGAAAAGAATAGGAAAAAGGTCTCAAACCGGGTAAGTATAGATATTCCGTGCAAATTGTAGGAATAAAGTTCAGTCAATGACTTGCTGTCCATACCCCAATGTGTGTAAAATGCTTATCAAAACTCAAAGGGATAAACTCCCGAAATAGTAATAAGTCATTTGTTGGGGTAAGCAATGTTTACTGAAAAATGAAAAATAACAAAAGACAGAGAAAGACCGTATTCCTTTCTGCTATATGGTAATAAAGCTAAGAAGTCTGGAAATGGTACAGTAAACAGTCTATATCTAGAAAAGCAAAGTTAGAATGGGGGGGTAAAAGTTCAACTTAACATGAAAGTAAATGCCTTTCATCGAAATCTTGAAGTGTATGATCTTTAACGATCCCATCTGGCTCAGCGAAGGTCTGTGGAGGTTTCATTGGGCTAGATGATCTAGGATGACAGTTCCTGTTCTCTGAAGGTGAACGATGTCTGCGATATCGAACGTCCTATGTTTCTATCGGTTCAGGCTTGTGTGAAGCTGAAGAAGTAGAATTTGTATGAAACTCTGCATACCATTCTGGTACCTCTGTCATAGGTATCCCTAGAGTACCACAGCTTGAGCTCTTCCGGCACTCTGAGAAGTGCGGTGCGGCCTTGTGAGGTTGTGGATAAACCAAAGGGGAATTTCCATGGTTAGGTGATGCCTTCGGTGTGGAGTACTGTTAAGAAGTTCCCTTCTGCGTTGTAATGTGATACTTGATAAATCCTGGAAGAGATGGATCTCCGCGCCATTATGGCGAACCGGTGCAGTGACGCGTGCTCTCCTCAGAACCTCTTCTTTTAGACGGTAATCTACTATACAGCAGATAACATCTCTGGGCGGTTTTTCTCTTTGGTCTTAGGGCACGGTGAATCCGATCCATAACGATTGGTACATCTTTAGGTCTTTCCAGTAGGGCATTAAAAATACCATTTACCTCAGTCTGCAGTTGTTCTTGTTCGATGGATTCAGTCAGACCCCTCAGACATATATTATGTCTCCTGCCGCGATTATCTAGGTCTTCTAAATGGCGGTTTACCTCACAGAGTTGTCTAGACTGTGTATCTAGGATGAAGTGGGTTTTGCGAATGTCTGCTGAATGTTGGGATGCAGTTTTCTCCACTACTTGAACCCTGCCTGTAAGCGCTTGTATATCAGTTCGCAGGTCCGCAATGGCCACCATCAAAGTGTCTTTAATAGCGGAGGTCACTGAGGCTGGGTTGTTGGTTGTTGTGTGAGAATTACATCTCCGTTAACTGTTCCATTAAATGGTATAGGGTCGGTCGGATCATTTCCTATAGAAACAGCAGTTGTTCTATGAGTATTTTGTGAGGTAATTTGTGAGGTAAAAGTAGGTGTCATATTACTCGATCGGGTCCTGGACATCTCCGGTATATTTTGACCTTGACGGTCCGTTAAATCTCTCGGCGAACGAGATCGTGATGCCGATAAGCTTCTGGAAGAGGTTCCCATAGTTTCCGAAGTGAAATAATTCAATTAACCTCCAGTATAGACAGATAATAATTTCTGTCAGCGGGAGTCCTCGAGTTAGACAGCCATCTTCAGCGAGTTCAAGCCACGCCCCCTGGCCAGTAAATTTATAGTTAGTTTTTGGCTGAACTTCTACTTTAATGTATGCAGGGCTTTTTTTCGGAGGGAATGTGAGGAACGCAGTACTGGCACCTCCAGCACTGAATGTATGCAATGGCAGAGGGTACTGGGGTGTGCTGGAGGGTCTTTTGTGTGGTGATCTATTGTTGCTGGGGAGGTCTATTGTAGCTGGTGGAGGATCTATTGTTGCTAGGAGGGGGGTCAATTGTTGCTGGAAGGGATCCACTGTTGAGGGAGGGGTCTATTTTGGCTGGCTGCTGGGAGATTTGTTGTCGCTACCATGGGTCTGTTGCTGTTGGGGTGGTATTTTGTTGTGAGGCTTCATTGCCGCTAAGGAAATCTATTGTTGCTGGGGGGGGGGTCTTTTGCTGCTGGCTGGGGGGTCTTTTTTACTACTTTTCTTGTTATCATTGCCAAATTCCATACAAATTTACTTAGCACCACAAAATGATACCTGCCTCTGTGTTCTCTGAAAGGGGTGGTACTGGGGGGTGAGTAGGGGAGAGAACTAAAGGAAGGTGCTCAGAGGTGGGTAGGGGGCAGAAACCAAGGCTGACTCAGAAGGGGGGAGTTCCTGCACCTGAATGTATGTACCGAAGTATTGCTGGCTTTAATGTAAATGTTCAATTCTTGGGAAGAAGGAGGCAAGCCTTTCAAAGTTAGCAAGTGAGGTCTTCATGGACAATTGAAGCTGACATTACAAGTATTCAGCACCACTCTTGATCAGCTGAAGACTACATAACTGACATAGGCGAAACACTTCAGTATATTGACCAGCCTTAGAACTGCAGCTGCTGCTAACCACCTTCAACTTAAGAGATACTGAGGAGAGCCACACTTAATGTCACAAAATGCTCCAACCTAGACTTAATGCAAAAACGTACAAATGTTTTTCTAAAGCCCACCTCTTATGGGAATCCAGGATTTGTCTATATTTTTGTTGAAGCTGATTTAACAATTTAGTGGCTTCTCTCCCATACCCCTGTGCTAAATGACCAAGAACATTCCACAGATTGTGATCTAGGTTGATGGTTTTAAAGAGAGCATAGCAATCAAGCATCACAACTTAGCGTGGCAGTTCAAGGCAATTGTGTAACTTCCAGAGAACTGTGTTGAATCACTTTTACATTCCTGTAGTCCAAAGGTTGATGGTTCCTTGGAACATTTTGATCTCAATGCTTCTGTCCAACTCTGCTCCACAAAACTAAACCATCATACATCTGGGAATTTTCAGAAGTGCAATCCCCCTTCACCTCCATCCCATAAACTTCCTACAGTGTATTGTGTGTTCTTCCAGATTGTCATGAATCAGAAGAAACTGACCTCCTCCTTAAATAGCCTAACCTGACTGTTTTTAGATACTATCATTTTCCTGGCTTGTGTGCCTGGCTTATGGTCTGTGGTGATGTGGTTTTGGACTTGTTATCAGTTTTTTTTGTTAGGCTTTTTTTTTTTTTTTTTTTTTAGCTCCTTCGTCATTTGTTTGGACCTGTACAGTGTCCACCCTAGATACCTGATTGGGACTCTCCGCTACAATTCTGCTTCAGTGTATTAGTCATTAAGAGGTCTGGACAAGTAGGTTTTAGCAGAGACGTGTTTGTTTTTTGTTTCTGCGTTTAATGTTTTTGGCTTCGCTAAAATGTTGTGTGGCCAAACTATATAACAGTGGCATGAATCTGGTTCTGGTACACTTGTACACTGGAATCTGGTTCTGGTATACTCGTCATTGTCTACTATAACTTACACATTTTAGAAAAAAGGAATTTTGTGAATAGATTTCACAGGCAGTTTTCTATTGCCAGCAATCAATAAGCAAATTTAGGGAACAACTTTAGATTTAGAGGTAAAATCAGGGCTGGAATTACTTTAACTGATGTGGTGACATTGATACACTTGTGCCTGCATAATCTGTGAGCCACTCTGCCACTGTGGCAGATGGGACTTGTAGTTTTCCTACTCACAGGTCCCTGTGAAGGACTCTGTGAATGAATAATGCTGAATTCAAACAATACCAGGATACTCCAGGGAAAAGCACCCACCATTCAAGTAAGTGGGTAGGGGGTGTAACATGGTCATAAAGGTGGATTATGCCTTTTTCTATTGGTCAAAAACTCTATATCTTAATCTGTTCTATGTACACTATATTACCAAAAGTATTGGACGCCTGCCTTTACATGCACATGAACTTTAATGGCATCCCAGTCTTAGTCTGTAGGAACTTGACTGGCCTGCACAGAGTCCTGACCTCAACCCGATAGAACACCTTTGGGATGAATTAGAGTGGAGACTGCGAGCCAGGCCTTCTCATCCAACATCAAAGCCTGACCTCACAAATGCGCTTCTGGAAGAATGGTCAAACATTCCCATAGACACACTCCTAGACCTTTTGTACAGCCTTTCCAGAAGAGTTGAAGCTGTTTTAGCTGTGAAGGGTGGGCCAACTCAATAATGAACCCTACGGACTAAGACTGGGATGCCATTAAAGTTCATGTGTGTGTAAAGGCACTCGTCCCAGTACTTTTGGTAATATAGCGTATATCTGCTACAGCTTTTATCCTGCAAGCTTTCAAATGTGTAGAAGACTACAGGTGCACAGCTCCATGTCACAAGGCCCTGTGCTATGTAACTTACCCCTTCTCTCTCTCTATGAGTGGCAGTAAGGAGCCTAAAATAGATGATAGAGAGAATACCTGGCCTGCACAATTACATAGCTGTGGTGGGTCAGACTTTGCGGTTTTTATTTTAGCTGTGACTGAAAGTTACAACTTTTCATTAAAATGATAAAATGTCAGTTTACTGTTCCATCTTCAATGTTTATGTCATGGGCAAAAGAATGAGCTAATCCATTTTTCAGATTGAGGTTCAAGGTCAATTAGGTCAATTTGCAAATAATTCCCAACCTCTAGACCTAGTCTGCTGTAGAACAATTTTTTATTTATGCAATGATTATACCAGCCTGCTAAAATTGGCACTCAGGCTGCTCTCTCCATAGGAGTAGGGCTGCCACTGAAGAGGATTCCAGCGATGTGGCTAATTGTACGCTCTTCATCTCCAAACAATTGCTTCAAGAGGGGGCTAAACCAAACAGATACCCCTTTGAGCACCCCAGCTTAATGGTTATTGAATTCTTGTGTACCAGCAAATGTTCCAGGATGTGGTACGGAATTGGAAGGGTTTGTGCTGCCTGCCTGGTGCACTGCTATAGGGGTAATTTGGAACTATTATTAGCCCTAAAGGCCCCTAACTAATTCACTATGAAAAAATAAACCCTTCTCCCCCAACTTTGCTTTGTGACCTACAGTCCTAGAATGACTTACTTACTTACCATTGATCTGATCGATCTGCAGAAACAGTGATCAGATTTGTCATATTCTTTACTTTGTTAAGGATGTGCAGGGTCATCTTTAATATTGATTGGACCCTGGGCAAACATTTTCTTGGGCCCTCCCAAATCCACTTATCAACTATTTTCAGGCAGTGTAGGCTCAAGGGGCCACTGCTTTGGACCCCACAACAATGACTGGGCCCAGAGCAGCTGCCCCTTTTGCCCTGCCTTAAAGACAGCCCTGAGGCTGTGTAAGGTTGCTGTTTTCTGAAATTGCCTAACCATTTAAGGTCCATCCACACTGATCCTTTGCGGAGAAATGCCCATTTTACTGCTTGTTACGACAACATACAAATTGCAGATCTGGGGGCCTGGATGCCGAAGCTACAGAGAGCTGACTGAGGGGCTGTCTGCTGAAGATCTGGTCTAGTATCACTGGAGAAAAGTGTTGCTTGGAGGTTGGAAGGAGGCAACCTACTGTCCCTAGACATTTTTGTGATTACAGACTGCTGTGAGAGATCTTAGAGACTGTTGCCACCCCTCTTGCGCTAGAAAGTCAGCTGGGGACTTCAGCTGGTGTCCTGAAGAGCTTAGTCTGTCTGATTCTATGTGAAGGGGCAGATCTTGTGGCTCTAAAGAAAGCAGTCATTTAACTGTTTCCACTACAAAGCTAAGTTTGCTATAAGCAAGAGCGCCTCCTTCAGTTTTTCAGAAAGCAGTTAATTATCCTCAATCTGTACATAGTTCTGTTTTTGTTGTATCTCACTAAGCTCCCTCAACCCTATCCATGTTATCCAAAAATAAAAACAACACTCCTAGACTGGTTATTGAGGAAAAGTGTGGCTGAGATTGTGTGCCTGGCTTTAGGGCAATAAACTTTGCATTGGTTCAGAAAATGCAAAGCATTCTTTGAATGACACTCATGCCAAGCGACCAACCTCTTGTGTTCAGAATGTATTAGGCCATCTGCTGAGCACAGGACCCAAAAGCAAGTAGCGATCCCTGGAGTAGCGATGTCTACTTCAGTGATTCCTAGGTTCCAGGGGAATCGGGTAGGTATGATGTATGCATTGTTAAATTGGTCCAAGCTGGACCAGTGCAACTATGTATAAAATATCCATACCTGGAATTCATTTTTAAAAATGACTGCGCTATAGCCAAAAGACAGCTATAGGGTGGTCATCCAGTTCTGGAAGGGAAGCCATGGACATCCTACCGAAACCTCACTCCCCTGCGTGCCTCCTGCGGCGTGCATTACTCATGCTCTGTGTGCCAATCGGATACAGCTGATCACAGATTGTGGTGTAGCATTAACTCTCGGTGGAGCTGCTGGTTTAAAGCGGGCTGTTACCTTCACTCTTGACACCTCTGTTTCACCGGCACTGGGTCTAGGGTCCCGTTGAGTTTACCTCTGGACAATGTAGACACTAACACTTGAGTAGATTTTCCAATGCTTTAATGAACAAATAATAAAGGAAGTAGCAGAAAAGAGGCAGAAGGAAAGTTGCAGGGAAGCTCAAATACCTTTCCTTAGTATTCTTTAGAACATTCTCTGGAATTGAACACTTGCGGTTGAATGCTTGAATGCGCTCCCCCTTGTGGGACTCAATCTTTGCCTGCCTGGATAGGCCTCTCTCACTTGCCTAGCAGCCAGTACGCAGCATGAACAAAAGTCTCTGCCACAGACTTGTTTGGAATAAAACCCGTACGATCCTCTGCCACAGGATGTATTGGTTTGCAATGAATGTCAGACACAGTACTTGAACCTTTTTTAGCCAACCCGGCAGTACTATGCAGTAAGATTACTTCAGGATACGTCCTCCAACCGAGTCACCAGGCCCCTCTCCAGACCAGCACTCTGCATGATCCTTCCATGACGGGTCCTCCCCTGGGATCTTCTCGGTTGTCCAGCTTCTTCACTCAGGATAGACAGCTCAGGACCGTTCCTCTGCTGCTGTGGTAGGCCCCAGACAGGCTTCTGGGCCCACCCACACGCCGCAGCGACGTGGGCCTCCGGAACGGAGGACCACGAGGTGGTACTCTTAACGCATACCTGTCGGCCAGGAGGGCCAGCAGGTGGCTGAAAACGAACCCCTAAAAATGGCATCCGTCCCATAAATACCCTCTCCCAGAATGCAACTCGGAGGACCGCCTCCACCGAGTTGTTTCCGGGCAGAGGAGCACTCATACGCTTCAACACGTTGCTTTTCCAACACCAGCCGATGGTGACAACGACACACACCAGCACAGTGTGGAACCACATGCTACTCAGTCAAGCTGGAATAGAGGCAAATCTAACTTCACCTAACAAGTGACCCACAAGATCAACCTATCAGAGGTAGATTAAAAAAATCTACAAGCGCTACAGTGGTAAAGGGCCAATCATAGCAGCCCTTTACTATGTGATCAGCTGTGTTCAATCACAGCTGATCACATGTAAACAAACTTGCTGGTTATCGTCAGTCCTTTCCTCCCACGCCATGTCTGTGGAAGGAGAGGAGAGTTAACTGGCAAGCCTGTCAGCACATCGTTTACACCGATAATCAGTGCAGCCCCATCAGTGGAGCTTATCAGTGTCGCCTATCAGTGCCTCCTCATCAGTGCCATCTAGCAGTGCACATCAGTGTAGCCTATCAGTGCTGCCTAATCAGTTCCCATCTTTGCAGCCTCATCAGCACACCTTAGAAGAAGTAAAATTACCTATTTTCACAATTTTATAACAGAAGCAAAGAAAAACTTTTTTTTTTTTTTTTTTTAGATTTTTTGGTCTTTTTTGTTTGTTTAGCAAAAAAACCCAGTTATGATCAGATGCCACCCCTAAAGAAAGCTCCATCTGTCTAAAAAAAAGGATAAAAAATTCATATGGATACAGTGTTGCATGACTGCGCAATTGTCATTAAAAGTGCAACAGCACTGAAAGCTGAAATTTAACCTGGGGCTGGGCAGGAAGGGGATGAAAGTGCCCAGTATTGAAGTGGTTAAGGTGCCTAAATGCAGTGTCCTTAATGCAAGAGACAGCGTTTAGCCAGCACTTTCATTATTTCTGCTTCTTCCATTGTTATTTCCTTTCCTTGTCTCCTCCTGGCTAACATCTAGTCACCCACTGAGTGATGCAAGGCAGAGAAGCGTTTTTCCTAAGTTAATAATTATGAGTCATATATTAAGGGAGGAATATATTACAAGCACAACTTGACTATTTTATGGGAAAGAAATCATATTCTTTAAACTTAATAGAATGTTTTTTTTTTCCATTTCCAGTAATTGTTTTTACTCCTTTATTGGAAACTTTTTTTTTTTGACAAAGTTTGGCTTTGGTATGTTTTCCGTGGAAATGGGTGAGCATCTTGTCATCCTCTGACAGCCCATTCTCATATTAGTAACACACCAAACTCATTGAATCCTTGTCCAAACAAGGCCAGAAATCCATTCCGTATGTTTATCTTTCACTTTACACAGATGAACAACACATTTTACTGCTGATGTTCTATCGATCTGCCTGACACGACATACAAAAGCATTTGTCAACCTTCGACGTGCATGTGTTTGTAATGTAACATTTGTGAACCTGCAAGAGAAAATGTGGTGCAGGTAAAATTGGTTTCAGACCTTACCAGCAGGAGAGACAGCTGGGATGCATTTCTACAAAAAAAACCCCAAAAAACGTATTTGTTTCTGCAGATATTATGCTTGGAAAAACAAGTATAGAATATAAAAGCTTGCTGGGTGAAAAGGTGATGTGTTTTATCTCAAATAATGCTTGAATATCTGCTGAGTAGATTTAGAATTAGGATCTGGGGGGCTGATGGAAATGGATGTTAATAGGATATATTTGTAAAAATAGAAGTGCAGCGCTAAAAACATCTCAAAAATGAACTAAGACCATGTTGTGAGTCTCATTGAGTGTACACACGAGCAGACTTTTCGACCGGACTGATCCAACGGACCGAGTCCATCGGACAATCCGATCGTGTGTGGGCTTCTTCGGACCTTCAGCGGACTTTTCCAGGCGAAAATCTGACGGACTTTAGATTTGGAACATGCTTCAAATCTTTACGTCGTAACTCCACTGGACCCAGAAATCCGCTCGTCTGTATGCTAGTCCGACGGACAAAAACCAACGCTAGGGCAGCTATTGGCTACTGGCTATCAACTTCCTTATTTTAGTCCGGTGTACGTCATCACGTACGAATCCTTCGGACTTTGGTGTGATCGTGTGTAGGCAAGTCCATTCGTTAAAAAGTCAGTCGGTAGTCCGTCAAAAGTCAGTCGAAAGTCCGCCGGAAAGTCTCTCGGACCAGTCTGGTCGAAAAGTCCGCCCGTGTGTACGCGGCATCACACTCAATATTAAAGAATGTGCAGAACCTTGATTAGATAAGTTCACGTGATAATGCATCAATAATGAAACGCAAATAAACATGAAATCCATAAGTTATAGAAGCCCAATGCGTAGTGAGTCCAAAAAATTTAAATGAATAGAGGCCAAGTGTTCATAATGTCCATTTGACATCAAAAGTAAAAATAACTCGTGAAGAGGGTTTTAGTAGTAGATAATCCACCACCAATTAGATGATGGCTTACCAAAATGTTTGAACCCAAAAGGGCATACGCCCTATGAGTCAAACAGGCTTGTGGTGGCGTACACCAAAGATGGAGGCTTCAGATCTAGCGACCTTTGACAGATAAATCAGGTAATCAAACGAGTCCTCAAACGGCTCTCAAGGATAATGACCTCCAAGGTAGGTATTCATGAAGCAAGATGGATAAATTCGCCCATGCATTCGTATATATATAGTTGGAGAAGAGAACAAAATGCTACATAGCGTGATTCTGTAAAAAATATTGGATATTTATTTGAAGTTACAAAACTCACATTTAAGAAGATAAACAGCACTTGCGGTACATGTATAATGGCAGCAGTGGAGCCCGTCCCTGGAACTGGCTTCCATTTTTGCTCGGGAGATCTTTCGCTTACATGGGCTACCCTAGATGATTGTCTCAGACCAGGGTAGTCAGTTTGTGTCCCGGTTCTGGGGAGCCTTTTGTGCACAGTTGGGAATTCAGCTTGCTTTCTCCTCTGCGTATCACCCGCAGTCTAATGGGGCCGTAGAACGAGCCAATCAGTCCTTGGAGCAATTCCTACGTTGCTAGATCTAGAATTCTGACCATCATAACAACTGGTCAGACCTCTTATCATGAGTGGTTCCACACATTCTTTATTATTGAGTGTGAGACTCACAACATGGTCTTAGTTCATTTTTGTTTCCAATCTTTTTATTCAAGTTTTCAGATAGAAATACAAAATTAGCATTAGTCATTGTAGGTGAAAAAATAATTGTACACAAACAAGACATTGAAGGTCAGTTACATAACTGTTAAAACTTTATACACTGAAGTTTGTATATTGCATCATTCACCTATTAGGGTCAAAATTGAACCAAACTTGCGACCCACTGACTCAACTTCCGTGTGGGCTCAGGGACCATATATGGTACAAGAATCCACGTGATGTCAAATTCGTCTTTTTGCCATTTGGGTGGCAAAAATGTGAATGAAATCTATACACTGGGGGGAGAACCTCTGGGGGAATCTAGGATGGGAAAGGACCTAGGGGTCCTAGTAGATAATAGGCTCAGCAATGGCAAGCTGCTGCTAACAAAGCAAACAGAATATTGGCATGAATTAAAAAGGGGATCAACTCCAGAGATAAAACGATATTTCTCCTGCTCTACAAGACTCTGGTCCGGCCGCACCTGGAGTATGCTGTCCAGTTCTGGGCACCAGTCCTCAGGAAGGATGTACTGAAAATGGAACGAGTACAAAGAAGGGCAACAAAGCTAATAAAGGGTCTGGAGGATCTTAGTTATGAGGAAAAGTTGCGAGCACTGAACTTATTCTCTCTGGAGAAGAGACGCTTGAGAGGGGATATGCTTTCAATATACAAATACCGTACTGGTGACCCTACATTAGAAATAAAACTTTTTCGCAGAAGAGAGTTTAACAAGACTCGTGGCCACTCATTAAAATTAGAAGAAAAGAGGTTTAACCTTAAACTACGTAGAGGGTTCTTTACTGTAAGAGCGGCAAGGATGTGGAATCAATAGCTTCAAGAAACTATTTGATAAACACCCGAATGACCGCAACATACAGGGATATACAATGTAATACTGACACATAATCACACATAGGTTGGACTTGATGGACTTGTGTCTTTTTTCAACCTCACCTACTATGTAACTATGTAACTATGTCTTAGTTCATTTTTGAGATGTGTTTGTAGAGATGCACTTCTATTTTTGCGTTATTATCTTTGCAATTGTCTATTTTCTGTGCTAGCTGCTGTTTATCATGCAAAGAGACAGCGCAGTATTACACTTTGACTTTTTAATAGGATATATTTGAACTGCTGTCAGCGGTGAAAAATGGCAAAATTTTCTCAAATTTTCATAGTGATTGGGAAATTTTCTAAAAACAACAAAGAAAAAAATGGTTGTTATTTGCCGCTATCCAAAGAAAAATGAATAAGAAGCACCTTGCAAAAGAAGAATGTTTCCCACTATCTGTTCTGGAATTTTCTCCCTATTTAGGAGCTATGGCTGCTGGCAGAAACTTCTGCGCACACCTGGTCCCCAGCTGTGTGTGTTGTGGACCCTTCCACTGGCCTTTATGTCATTACTGTGTCCTATAATGATGTAGGAACTTGCAGATGAAACCAAAATACACAGAAGGTGGGGGGGGGGGGGCGACAAACCTGTGCAGGGATGCCCTGTTCTCTTTCTGTCTCAAAATTTCTGGTTCTGAGAGGAAGAGTATGGGGCATCCCTACACAGAAGATTTCTCCAGGATCAAGCTAGCTTCAGGATATGGGATTTACTTCATTACTGGTGAATAATGTGACTAATTCTATACAGGGAAAAAAATAGCTAAACTTCAGCTTTAAAATTGAACTTTAGTCCAGGTGGCTCTGCCCCTCCCCTCGGGCGCCACCTTAATGGAGCATGCACAGGCGTGCCCATGGGCAATTTCCATCCTTCAGGTCCTGACGAAACCCATCAACACATTAGGGGGAAGGTCTGCTTTATTTTGTTTACCTTTATTTTTACCTAGAGATCCTACCAGTACTCTGTCCTATGGTGATAATGCTCACTCACTGTACTGTATATATGGAGGAGCAGCATTATCACCCTTGAACAATGTGTTAAACTTATAGAACATCTTCCCTGTCCTCTTCTTCATAACATAGGAGCAGTGACAGCCCGTCCATAGGGGGCGCATGTGCACACACCCCCCCCATCAATGCGTCCGGCCCCCTAATCTACACGCAGGGTGCCAGGCGCATGGATTCCAATGGGGAATTATTTTTTTTTTTAAGCATGTGATTAGAGCCAGAGGCTCTAATAGGCTTCAAAATAGGGTGGGCTCAGAGCGCAGAGCACTGCGCATGAAGCCCACCCAGTTGTGTGACAATAGCGTATGAATATTCGCTATTGTCACACTGATTCTCCTCTTGGCCAATCAGGAAGAGGGTCCTGAGACCCGTCACCCGATTGGCCGAAAGGAAATCTGATCGGATTGGCCGCCGGGAGGAGACGCAAGGGAAGTGAGGAAGCAGTAACCCACAGCCCGGAGAGAAGCCGCCGCCGCCGCCCCCCGGAGCGCCGCCCGCGAGATGGGATAAGTGCGGGGCCCTGACTGCTGACAAACCGACCCGAGGGGTGCCGCCTGTGACCCCCGTGACCTGTCAGACAAACCGACTGGGAGGGCTAGGAGTGGGTGCCGTCAGTGACCCAACCGACCGGGGAGGAGGGGGGGTGTTGTTGAATGGATTGTTTGCTGTGTTTTTATTTGGTTGTCTTCCACTTAAAGTTCATATACAACCATATGTCCATCATTTGTCCATCTAAAATTACATTACATCTAAAATTACACCGTTCACAGGGTGGCATAGTTGCTGTGTGATTTTACTACAGAATGAACAGTGTTGTCACCCTGTTACCGGATGTGGAAAAATAACAGATCTGGCACTAGCAGGATCAACAGGGGATAGAAATATGTTGGGGGAGCTCAGAAAAACAAAAACTACTTTGTTAATGCTATTAACTGACTATAATATATTTACAGTATATGTCATTTTTATTTTTTGCCCATAATACCAGGTGTGTGCTGGTTTAGTACGCTGGGATGCCATTCAAAATGAATGGCACCTCAACATACTACATCATTCTATCGCACATTATTACGATGCATAGATATGAATGAAACCAAAGTAAACCTATCAGGAGGAAATGTAGGAGCTGCTTTTGCTGAGCTCTTTTGGAAATTATACTTATCTGGTTGCTATGCTGGCTCATTAGCTTCAGTACATTTTGACTCAGAGCAAGCCTGCAGATGACCAACAGCCAAGCTTGTTTCAACTATTGAAGCCAGAGGGTTAGTATGGCAGCCATACAACCAACAAATACAGGAGGAGAGGTCAGCAGTGGAAGTCTCCATGTTTTTGTCATGACAGGTATAATTTAAGTACTGAGCAGACAGGCTTTGCTCTCTAGATGCATCTTCAGGTTTGATCTTCAGTCTTGACTGGAGGTAACATAGCGGTCATTTTGATGGTTGCTTTTTTTTAACCTCATTAACCTCTTCCCGCCCAACCCTGGAGTCTTAAGCCTGCTATAAGGCTAGCACAGGGCCGATCCTGGACGGGGTGCACGGGGTGCAGTGCACCCCGGCGCCAAAGAGGTGGGGGCGCTGAAGCGCCAGAGTGCTCCCCTCCCTCCTCCTCCTCCTCTTCCTTGTCCGTAGGCGACTCTCTCTGCTGGTCGCCGTCGCTGTGTTTCCTGCCGAGTGCCAAAGCCCTTCCCTCCTCCCTCCTCCTGTCAGAGGAGGAGAGCAAAATGAGATCGGAGCGGCTGTCTGTGTGTGAGAGACCAGCCACACAGTGACATCACTGGGGGGGGCGGCCCGTGCCTGTGCCCAATGTGTTCCAGTTCTCCTCCTCCTGTGTCTCACTGCCGTCTGCTGCCCAAGCCTGACACGCTCCACCCGGACGGCGCGGCTACACACTGTCCTCTCCTCTCCAGCTGCCGCCCGGATGTTTTAAATTAGCCTAAAGTAGGGGGGTGGTTTGTTCTGGGGGGTCTATACTAATGTAGGGGGGTGGTTTGTACTGGGAGGGTCTATACTAATGTAGGGGGAGGGGTTTGTACTGAGGGGTCTATACTAATGAAGGGGGAGGGGTTTGTCCTGGGGGTCTATACTAATGTAGGGGGAGGGGTTTGTCCTGGGGGGTCTATACTAATGTAGGGGGGTGGTTTGTCCTGGGGGGTCTATACTAATGTAGGGGGGTGGTTTCATCCTGGGGGGGTCTATACTAATGTAGGGGGGGTGGTTTGTTCTGGGGGTCTATACTAATGTGGGGGGGTGGTTTGTCCTGGGGGGTCTATACTAATGTAGGGGGGTGGTTTGTCCTTGGGGGGTCTATACTAATGTAGGGGGGTGGTTTGTCCTGGGAGGGGTCTATACTAATGTAGGGGGGTGGTTTGTCCTGAGGGGGGTCTATACTAATGTAGGGGGTGGTTTGTCCTGGGGGGTCTATACTAATGTGGGGAGGTGGTTTGTTCTGGCGGGTCTATACTAATATAGGGGGTGGTTTGTCCTGGGGGGGTCTATACTAATGTAGGGGGGTGGTTTGTCCTGGGGGTCTATACTAATGTAGGGGGGTGGATTGTATTGGGGGGGTCTATACTAATGTAGGGGGGGTGGTTTGTACTGGGGGGGTCTATACTAATGTAGGGGGAGGGGTTTGTACTGGGGTCTATACTAATGAAGGGGGAGGGGTTTGTCCTGGGGGTCTATACTAATGTAGGGGGAGGGGTTTGTCCTGGGGGTCTATACTAATGTAGGGGGGTGGTTTGTACTGGGAGGGTCTATACTAATGTAGGGGGAGGGGTTTGTACTGAGGGGTCTATACTAATGAAGGGGGAGGGGTTTGTCCTGGGGGTCTATACTAATGTAGGGGGAGGGGTTTGTCCTGGGGGGTCTATACTAATGTAGGGGGGTGGTTTGTCCTGGGGGGTCTATACTAATGTAGGGGGGTGGTTTCATCCTGGGGGGGTCTATACTAATGTAGGGGGGGTGGTTTGTTCTGGGAGTCTATACTAATGTGGGGGGGTGGTTTGTCCTGGGGGGGTCTATACTAATGTAGGGGGGTGGTTTGTCCTTGGGGGGTCTATACTAATGTAGGGGGGTGGTTTGTCCTGGGAGGGGTCTATACTAATGTAGGGGGGTGGTTTGTCCTGAGGGGGGTCTATACTAATGTAGGGGGTGATTTGTCCTGGGGGGTCTATACTAATGTGGGGAGGTGGTTTGTTCTGGGGGGTCTATACTAATATAGGGGGTGGTTTGTCCTGGGGGGGTCTATACTAATGTAGGGGGGTGGTTTGTCCTGGGGGTCTATACTAATGTAGGGGGTGGATTGTATTGGGGGGTCTATACTAATGTAGGGGGGGTGGTTTGTACTGGGGGGGTCTATACTAATGTAGGGGGAGGGGTTTGTACTGGGGTCTATACTAATGAAGGGGGAGGGGTTTGTCCTGGGGGTCTATACTAATGTAGGGGGAGGGGTTTGTCCTGGGGGGTCTATACTAATGTAGGGGGGTGGTTTGTCCTGGGGGTCTATACTAATGTAGGGGGGGTGGTTTGTCCTGGGGGGTCTATACTAATGTAGGGGGAGGGGTTTGTCCTGGGGGGTCTATACTAATGTAGGGGGGTGGTTTGTCCTGGGGGGTCTATACTAATGTAGGGGGGTGGTTTCGTCCTGGGGGGGTCTATACTAATGTAGGGGGGTGGTTTGTTCTGGGGGTCTATACTAATGTGGGGGGTGGTTTGTCCTGGGGGGGTCTATACTAATGTAGGGGGGTGGTTTGTCCTTGGGGGGTCTATACTAATGTAGGGGGGTGGTTTGTCCTGGGAGGGGTCTATACTAATGTAGGGGGGGTGGTTTGTCCTGAGGGGGGTCTATACTAATGTAGGGGGTGATTTGTTCTGGGGGGTCTATACTAATGTGGGGAGGTGATTTGTCCTGGGGGGTCTATACTAATGTGGGGAGGTGGTTTGTTCTGGGGGGTCTATACTAATATAGGGGGTGGTTTGTCCTGGGGGGTCTATACTAATGTAGGGGGGTGGTTTGTCCTTGGGGTCTATACTAATGTAGGGGGGTGGATTGTATTGGGGGTCTATACTAATGTAGGGGGGGGTGGTTTGTACTGGGGGGTCTATACTAATGTAGGGGGAGGGGTTTGTACTGGGGGTCTATACTAATGAAGGGGGAGGGGTTTGTCCTGGGGGTCTATACTAATGTAGGGGGAGGGGTTTGTCCTGGGGGGTCTATACTAATGTAGGGGGGTGGTTTGTCCTGGGGGTCTATACTAATGTAGGGGGGGTGGTTTGTCCTGGGGGGGTCTATACTAATGTAGGGGGAGGGGTTTGTCCTGGGGGTCTATACTAATGTAGGGGGGTGGTTTGTCCTGGGGGGTCTATACTAATGTAGGGGGGTGGTTTCGTCCTGGGGGGGTCTATACTAATGTAGGAGGGTGGTTTGTTCTGGGGGTCTATACTAATGTGGGGGGTGGTTTGTCCTGGGGGGGTCTATACTAATGTAGGGGGGTGGCTTGTCCTTGGGGGGTCTATACTAATGTAGGGGGGTGGTTTGTCCTGGGAGGGGTCTATACTAATGTAGGGGGGGTGGTTTGTCCTGAGGGGGGTCTATACTAATGTAGGGGGTGATTTGTTCTGGGAGGTCTATACTAATGTGGGGAGGTGGTTTCGTCCTGGGGGGGTCTATACTAATGTAGGAGGGTGGTTTGTCCTGGGGGGTCTATACTAATGTAGGGGAGTGGTTTGTCCTGGGGGTCTATACTAATGTAGGGGGGTGGATTGTATTGGGGGGTCTATACTAATGTAGGGGGGTGGTTTGTCCTGGGGGGGTCTATACTAATGTAGGGGGGTGGTTTGTCCTGGGGGGGTCTATACTAATGTAGGGGGGTGGTTTGTCCTGGGGGTCTATACTAATGTAGGGGTGGTTTGTTCTGGGGGGTCTATACTAATGTAGGGGGAGGGGTTTGTCCTTGGGGGGTCTATACTAATGTAGGGGGGTGGTTTCGTCCTGGGGGGGTCTATACTAATGTGGGGGGGTGGTTTGTTCTGGGGGGGTCTATACTAATGTGGGGGGGGTGGTTTGTCCTGAGGGGGTCTATACTAATGTAGGGGGGTGGTTTGTCCTGGGGGGTCTATACTAATGTGGGGAGGTGGTTTGTTCTAGGGGGTCTATACTAATGTAGGGGGGTGGTTTGTCCTGGGGGGGTCTATACTAATGTAGGGGGGTGGTTTGTCCTGGGGGGGTCTATACTAATGTAGGGGGGTGGTTTGTTCTGGGGGGGTCTATACTAATGTGGGGGGGTGGTTTGTTCTGGGGGGTCTATACTAATGTGGGGGGGGGTTTGTCCTGGGGGGTCTATACTAATGTAGGGGGTTGGTTTGTCATAGGGGGTCTATACTAATGTAGGGGGTGGTTTGTCCTAGGGGGGTCTATACTAATGTAGGGGGGTGGTTTGTCCTGAAAAAGTATCGGTAATCGGTATCGGCGAGTACTTGAAAAAAAGTATCGGTACTTGTACTCGGTCCTAAAAAAGTGGTATCGGGACAACCCTAATCTCTTGTAACATGTCTCTGACTATCTCTTGTAATATGTCTGCAGTCTCTGACCATCTCTTGTAACATGTCTGCAGTCTCTGACCATCTCTTGTAACGTCTGCAGTCTCTGACCATCTCTTGTGTCATGTCTACAGTCTCTGACCATCTCTTGTATAATGTCTGCAGTCTCTGACCAATTCCTGTATTATATGTCCAGTCTCTGACTGTCTCCTGTAGTATGTCTGCAGTCTCTGACCATCTCCTGTAGTATGTCTGCAGTCTCTGACCATCTCCTGTACTATGTCTGGGGGGCTCTTTCTAACAGACTCTCTAACAGAAGCCCTCTCTGTGTGCATCAGAGAGACTCCCCTCCAGGTCTCATTAGTGTACGCTCTTCCTGTATTTGCTTTATTGTTAAGAGATCATGGGAGGATCCCAGGGTAACAAAGACTTCTTAGGGGAGCATCTCTGTGTTTGAGTCATTGCCATAGAAACATTTGTAAAGGGGAGGAGTTGGTAAGATGGCCACGCCCACATGGGGGCACCAGAAATATTTCTGCACCCAGACGTCTGTGACCCTAGGATCGGCCCTGGGCTAGCAGCTCACTTAGGGAACATGGAAATGAAGGGAGGGTTCAACTAAAGCAGGAATCCCCAACCCCAGACCACAGAGTGGAACCGGTCCGTGGCCTGTTGATAATCAGATGTGCAGCAGGAGGTGAGCGGTGACTGCGGTCTGCACAGGACCAGCACAGACCACTGTCACCACTCACCTCTCTGTGCGACCACCATGCCACCATGCCACCTAGCCTGTGTGTCCTCTGCCGGGTCTCCGTAAAAAAATGTTATTCTATCAGCAGGGTACAGGCAGGAGGAGTTGCAGATCGGAACAGGGAGCAGGAGTCTTTTCATATTAACAAATGAGTAATGACCCACTTGTTGACATGATAAGTTGGGCAGCTTCCGTCCTCCGTCCAGATTTGCAGCTCCTCCTGTCCTCTGCCTTGCTGATAGGATAACATTGTCGACAGGGCAGGAGACCCAAGAGAGGGCACACAGGCTGCTAACTGCCTCTGCCATATCGAAGGCAGGACTGTGCAGGACAGGCAGATATTTAAAGGGGCAGAGAGGAAAGGGGGGCTCTGTGATGGGGGCTGTGATTGCTAGGGGCACTGTAATGTAAAGGGGCACACTGATATAAAGGGGCACTACAATGTAAAGGGGGGCTGTGATGTCAAGGGGAACTGAGAACACTGTGGGACTGGTTAAAGGGCGGCCGTGCTGTAAAGGGGGCTTTGTGATGTGAAGTGGGGCTGAGGACCAACTCCATAAATTCCCCCCAGTCCCTGGAAAATTTGGCCCCCACAAAACCTGTCCCTGGTGCCAAAGAGGTTGTGGACCACTGATCTAAAGAACTAGACTAACTAGCTGCAACAGACAGGTGAACTGGGTTATACCTTTAACAAATACAGAAATAACAAGTTGTAGTAACACTGAATTGGCACCAGATGTCAGCATCATGACATTAATGAATACATAATTAAAGGGTTTGTTAACCCATCCATATAAAACTATGCCAGCCCCTCTATTAGAGGCTGGCATAGCACACTATGTCAGTAGTTTTAAAAAATGAGCGTTGTAAATACCTAATTTGAGCTGTCTTCAGGCCAGTTACATCACTCATGTCTGCTTTACAGCTCTGATGGATTGCTTCTGCGGGAGGGGCTGTGATCTCCCTCTCACGTCAGACGGGGAGATCACGTGGCCGCTCGTCTCCTCCACAGAAGCTGTGTATCCTAGCTGTAAAGCGGCCGCGAGTCACATGACCGGCCTGAAAACAGCTCAAATTAGGTATTTACACTGCTCGTTTTTAAAAACTAGTGACATAGTGTGCTATACCTATATATTTCAATTTTTTTTTTTTACATTTTTTTTTACATTGCTGCTTGGGGGGGGGGGTTATTTGGTGAGACATCTCACCTTTGAGACAGAGAAAGGAATTGAGGACACAGATTCTTCAATTTAATTTCTTTGTAGCCTTAGCTACACTTACTACGAATAGACAGGAGACAGAGGCTCCCGTTTAGTCATAAACTGAAGCTTCATAAACACAGTTTACTATGATCAGTTATCAATAGACACAGCAGTGATTAGTACTGATCACTCACTTTGTCCATTCAAAAAAGGAAGGGGCCAGTAAAATATATATTTACCGGCCCCTTTCTCTGCTCTCCATTCTGACACATACTCTGTACTCACGGCAGCCAGTGACACTGGGAAGCCGGTAGCGCCACAGGAATGGACGGGGTGGGAGGCCGGCATAGTGACAGGGGGGCACATGGGGGGAATAGGAAGCAGGCAGAACAGGGAGGGGTCGGGGGAATCAATTACAGGAACGATGCCCTGTGTCTATGTCTCTCTTTGCAGCAGTTGAAAGCCGGCAGGAGACTCCTTCCCATCCTGGGAAGCCATCCGAGAGACACATGAGGCCCCACTAAGGGAGCACTTTCGTTTTCTCCAACTTAAACATTGGATTGCTGCCCTACGCCGTACGTCTTCTTACTCCTATCGGAAAACTTTTTTTGAACACACGGGTCAGCATGCCCCGTGGGCCCCTAGCCTAATTTCTGCCATTTATGCATCTTTGAATGGATGCCCGTCATCAGTATCCCTCTCCTACATGTCTCAATGGGAGCGGGACCTCCAGTCCCCAATAGGATTGGCGGACTGGAGCAAGGCTTGGAAAACAGTTGCAAAATGTTCCTTTAATACAAATACACTTGAAGCTGCGTATGAGGTCCTTTTTAGATAGTACTGGGTTCCTTCCCGACTTGCTCATGCCTACCCAGGAAGTGGTGACAGATGCTTTTGCAACTGCGGACAAAGGGGGAATGTGCTCCATACCTGGGGGTCCTTGGCCCAGACTGGTAGGGTTTTGTTCCCGGTTTTGCTCCAGACCCTGTTCTATCTAACGGTCTGCAGAGATAAGAGCTAAGTTGGCCCTTTTGCATTGCCCGATACCTGGCTTGTATGCACCCCAACAGAAGCTGGCCACTTACCACTTAACTTACGGACCATAGCACATGCCTGGAAGACACCACACGTTGCCTGCTTCATGAGCAGATTTTCAGTATTGTGAATGATTCCCATTCCAAATTTCTCAAGATCTGGGAACCATGGATCTCATATGAATTTCCCTCTCTTCAACCGGCTTGTTCGGGTCTTATCTGACTGTAACCAACGAAGCTCCAGAGTCTGAGTCTTCTTCCTTTCCCTTTTTACTTTCTCTGGATCTTATTTCTCCTCCTTCTCTCTCTTCCACCTTCTTTCTGGCACCTCCTCCTCTTGTCTGTTTATACCTCTGTGATTGATGGCAGCAGTTGTCCCACCCCAGGGACGACGTGAACAGGCCATAAACAATGTTTTCTTTGATACAATCATTATAGTACAGAATTGTTTTTCGATGGTTGCTATGTTTGTAATTTTTTAATGAAAAAACTTTTGTACTTTTTGATCAATCTTTATCCCCTGTGTGGGCACTTTATATGCTTGCACTGCATCTTTTACACTGAATGATGAATACCAATAAATACAGTGAAACATAAAGGTGGCAGGAGAAAGAAAAAACGTCATTCAGCTGCTACAGAGAGATGCACAGGCAGGGGCGTAACTAGAAATAGCCGGGCCCCATAGCAAAATGTTGTATGGGGCCCCCCTGCAAACAGCCCCCCCCCCCCCCCACAGCTGCCCTAGTGTCAATGCAGCGTGACCTGTGCCACATGCAGCGTGACCTGTGCCCAATGCAGCGTGACCTGTGCCCAATACAGCGTGACCAGTGCCCAATACAGCGTGACCTGTGCCCAATACAGCCTGGTCTGCCTGTGCCACATACAGCCCCACCTATGCAGAGGAAGAGGCAAGCCACCCGGATCAGCAGAGAGCATTATTGCCCGCTGTAATAGCTTTCATTTGAATTTCCTGTTTTCCCGGGGCTCATCGTCACATAGCCCCACCTCTTGGGCCGACGCCTTTGATGACGTCACATGTCCCGCATTGGATCGGCGTTCTGTCTATCAAAGGCACTGGGCCAAAAGGTGGAGCTATGTGACGTGAGCCCCGGGAACACTGGAAGTTCTAATGAAAGCTCTTAAATCGGGCAATTCAGCTCTCTGCTGATACGGACAGCTCGCCTCTTCCTTTCCTCTCTCTTCCCCTGGCTGGGAGACTGTGCCGGCGGTGCTCTTATCCTCACTGGGCCCCACTCGGCTGCGGGCCCCATAGTGCCCGCATGGGTCGCTATGGTGGTAGTTACGCCCCTGTGCACAGGGCATCTTTCTGTAATCGCCCCTCTGCCCCGCCGCACTGATTCCCCTGCTGTTTGGGGCCCCTGTGTGCCCGGGCCCCCTACAGGACGATCGGTGGTGTCCCCCCCCCATCGGCAGCCCTACCTAGTGATCAAACTGTAATATTGTAACTTTGTAGCAAAACACAAAAAGAGAGGCTGATCTGTTTTAGACATTTTATTTGGTCATGTCTGAGCTGACATCTCAGTCCAGGAAGCAGATGCTGACCTGATGCCTGAACAAAGATGGTGCTGTCCTAGAGAGAAAATCAGATGAAGGAACTGTTATGGGGAGTATTGTGATCCATGTAAGAGGTACTAAATACCTGGAAGTGTCCACTTTAAATATACTCATAAACTGAAGAAGGCACAAAAAAAACTTTCCTTTTTTTTGAGCCTCTCAGGGTATGATGTCTGAGATAGGATTTTGGCAAGCTCTATTGGCGGTGTATAGGTCAGTGAGATAACATGAACAATGCAGAATTACATACAGATGCAGCAGGTGCATGCAGTTTCAGAGCAAAGTTTTGGCTTCACCATTTGGCGCCCGATGTAATTATTTCTGGAATTTTGGCCAAGCATGTGTACTGAGATTCTGAGACCAAGAGAAGCCAAGTGAAGAATGTCTCCATACAAAATAATACCACAATGGATCCACAAATTATTATCAATCGTCTCCTTTTTACATCCAGCACTGTAAAGTATTTAAAGATGTTGTGTTCTTAATACTCCACTCATTAACACCTCTAGACCATTATGAGTACAGCCAAAGCCAAGTTGTTGCAGCTGAACAAGATTTGCAAGCTAGTAATTAGGAGTGCAAATGAGAATTCTGTGATGACATCAGATGGGGTCTGTTTATGAAAAAAAAAATGCATAGTTAATTAACCATTGAATTAGCATTGTACATATATTCTGTAAGAACCTGAGCAAAAACAAATGTTCTTTAGGCTATTTTCTCTTCTGAACGAATGTCCTTTTATTATGGGCGGCAGTAAAATACCATTATGCCCTCTAGATGGAGCTGAGGAGCACGGGAAATACATACATCTTTGCAACAAGAGATACAGGGATTGATTTACTAAAACTGGAGAGTGCAAAACCTGGTGCAGCTGTGCATAGTGGTCAGCTTCCCTTTTTTTTTTTTTTTTTTTTTGTGAAAGGTTAAAGTGTATAAAGTATATCTGGTCTTCCACAGTACACAGAACATGGAAATGTAATTCTTTTAGTAAATATAAACTGCTAAATACCCTTTCTCATCAACAGTATATAGCAGTCTTGTGACTTCTATTAGTGTCTGCTTAAAGCTTGTAGAACGAGTTTTCATTCTCCTCTGACTGTCCTATGAGGCTGCGGGACCCCTGACCCTCTGTTTGGACAGTGCTGGTTGGCCCTGTGCTGTTCACATGCACTCTCCCAAGAAAAACAAAAACTCTCTAGCAATACACAGCAAACTGAGCATGTGCAGCTTGCCCCCAAGGCTTTGTTCTATCAGAAAATAGATTGGGGACTGTGGAAGAAGGGGAGGATCAAAGAGAATGAACCCCTTAGGTTCCACAGTGAGTATAACAAGCATGCTTTACTTCATATACAGACTGATTTTACTATTGTGGGTTTGGTAACACTTTACAGCAACTGAAAAAGCTGAAGTTGGGAGCTAGTTGACTACCATGCAGATCTGCACCAGACTTTGTATCCTCCAGTTTTAGTAAATCAACTCCATAATGTAGCAACTTGCATAGTAATTTGTCCAGAAAATCTGGGTGCAGTAGTTACATGTGTTTGCTAATGCCCTCCAGCGTTCTCTAAAATGTTTGCATTGGGGGTTATTTACTAAAGGCAACTCACTTTGCACTACAAGTGCAAACTACAAGTGCAAAGTGAATTTTAAATTGCACTGAAAGTGCACTTGGAAGTGCAGTTCCTGTAGATCCGAGGGGGACATGCAAGGAAAATAAAAAAACAGCATTTTAGCTTGCACATGATTGGATAACAAAATCAGCAGAGCTTCACCTCATTTCAGATCTACCCATCAGATTTACAGCGACTGCACTTCCAAGTGTACTTTGCACGTGTAGTTTGCACTTGTAGTGCAAAGTGGTTTTGCCTTCTGTAAATAATCCCCATTGCATCCCTTGTTAAAAAGATGTATGTATTTCCTATACTCCTCAGCTTCATCTAGTGGCCATAATGTGGTATTTTACTACTGTCCATAATAAGGCTTGGTTTACACTTATATGGGTGAGGGCAATTTATATGCCTTCCTGTACCTGCAGGAAAAATGCTCCGCTCTTTAGCAGATGTGCAGAGGTGCCATTCATTTTTAATGGCACCCTAATGCATCTGAAAATGCAGACCGTTACACAAATCATATCATCTTCACAAATAAAAATACACTTGATTCAATGGTGAAATAATGTCGTTCGATTTAGATTTCTCATCACTTTCTGTCCTTGTGACAATATTTACCAGGACAAGCAGTAAAAACCTGACATGGGTTTTAACGCTTCCCACTATCCAAACCAGTAAAGTTTTAGCTACTATTTATTAAAAAAATGTACATAGCCATTCATCCAGCAAATCGACATTCTGTGTGAATTGGGCAAAAACGAATGTTCTTTGGACTCATTTCTCTTCTGAAGGGAAGTTCTTATGGCTAGGCTCACATATGAGCATTTCCTGCATCCTGCGTTTGCCTGGGTAGAACATTTTTGGGTGCATGAAATCTCATGGTGCAAAGACACTATGCAGTTTTCATGCGTCTTTGGTTTTGAAAAGGTAAGGGGATCTTTTCCATTTGTTTCCCGCAGGTACGGTAGCCCACTCAAATATTTATTTCCTACGCATAAATAAATAAGAAAGACAAGTAAATAAGAAGGTAAAAATGTAACTGCATACGCACATACACTCACCAACCACTTTATTAGGTACACTGTGCTAGTACCAGGTTGGACCCCCTTTTGCCTTCAGATCTGCCTTCATTCTTCATGGCATTCATGGCATAGATTCAACAAGGTGTTGGAAACATTCCTCAGAGATTTTGGTCCATAGTGACATTATAGCATCATACAGTTGCTGCAGATTTGTCAGCTGCACATCCATGATGTGAATCTCCCTTTCCACCACATCCCAAAGGTGCTCTATTGGATGAGATCTGATGACTGTGGAGGCCATTGGAGTACAGTGACCTCATTGTCCAGTGGTGAGATGATTTGATCTTTGTGACATGGGGCATTATCCTGCTGGAAGGAGCCATCAGAAGATGAGTACACTGTAGTCATAAAGGGATGGACATGGTCAACAACAATACTCAGGTAGGTCGTGGCGTTTAAATAATGCTCAATTGGTACAAAGGGGCCCAAAGTGTGCCAAGAAAATATCCCCCCACCATTATACCACCACCAGCCTGAACCATTGATACAAGGCAGGATGGATCCATACTTTCATATTGTTTACACCAAATTCTGACCCTACAATCTGAATGTTGCAGCTGAAATCGAGACTCCACAGACCAGGCAACATTTTTCCAATCTTCTATTGTCCAATTTTGGTGATCCTGTGTGAATTGTAGCCTCAGTTTCCTGTTCTTAGCTGACAGAAGTGGCACCCAGTGTGGTCTTCTGCTGCTGTAACCCTCCTGGTTGGATGTGATGTGTGTTCAGAGATCGTATTCTGCATACTTTGGTTGTAATGAGTGGTTATTTGAGTTACTGTTGCCTTTCTATCATCTCAAACCAGTCTGCCCATTCTCCTCTGACATCAACAAGACATTTTCCTCCACGCAACTGCCACTCACTGGATATTTTCTCTTTTTCGGACCATTCTCTGTAAACCCGAGAGATGGTTGTGTGTGAAAATCCCAGTAGATCAGCAGTTTTTTAAATACTCAGACCAGCCCGTCTGGCACCAACAACCATGCCACATTCAGTTAGGCATGTGCAATTCGTTTCGTTCTGAATTCGTTTTTTAACGGATTTTGACAAATTAGTTAATTCGGGAATATCCGAATTAACGAAAACCCGTTTAACAAATTTTTTCCGAATATTCGTAAATTCGATAAAATTGGACATTCGTAAATTCTGGCATTCGTACATTCGTACATTCATACATTCGTACATTAGTAAATTAGTGAATTCGTAAATTTGTAAATTCGAAAATTCGAAAATCTGAAATAATAGTTAACTAATAATAACTTAACTATTAGTAATTACTAGTAACTTTTAAATTATAGGTATTGTAATTTCCTTTCAAATTTGGCTGTTAGTGAACGTAATACATACAAATTTATCCGAAGTTATGAATGATCCGAAAAAACGGAATGGAACGTAATGAATTAATAATAATAAATAACAATAATAATAATAACAACATTTTATTATTATTTATTATTAATTTGTTCCATTCCATTTGTTTAGATGCAGCATTCGTTTTGGATAATTCGTAACTTTGGATAAATTCGTATTTGTTACGTTCACTGACAGTCAAATTTGAAAGGAAATTACAATACCTATAATTTAACCTCCCTGGCGGTATGATTCTTTCGGATTTTAGGTGCTGAAAGCGGTACAATTATTTTGCATGGAAATTTGGCGTTTTATATTGTAGGTCTGTAATTATTAACAATAACACACTTAAATCTGTCCAAACCAGAGTCTAGTAGATATCCCGGGTATGATAAAGTTTGAAACACAAAAACATAAATTATAATATAATAAATAAAAATAAATAATTTAAAAAAATTAAAAAAAATAGTAATAAAATAAATTTCCCCACAATTCACTATCGCTCAATTCTGCAAGTGTTCTAATTTACTATCGCTGTTTTCTAGCTGGTCTAAAGCCACTTTTGACGTAAAGGGACACTTTTTGGTTGCTATGGACAATCTCCAGTTTCCAGGCAGAAAGAACAGTGTATATCATGAAAACTGCATGCAGGGCATGGGCCAGAGCACTGGGGACAAAAGGGATGTGAAATCATTTCATACAGTACTGTAATCTGTAAGATTACAGTACTGTATGTGTTATGATTTTGACATTTTTTTGAATTTGCCGCCAGGCTCCGCCCCCGTGCGTCGCGCCGCTTGCAGGGAACGGAGCCTGGCACGGAGAGGCTTCGGAGGAGGACGGAGCCCTCGGACACTGCGGGGGACATCGCAGGATCCCGGGGACAAGGTAAGTAAAGCCGCCCCAGGATCCTGCAATGCGATCCCGAGTGTGGCTCGGGGTTACCGCTAATGGTACTGAATTTTAACCCCGAGCCACACTCGGGAATACCGCCAGGGAGGTTAATAGTTAGTTACTATTTCAGATTTTTGAATTTTCGGGTTTTTGGATTTTCAAACTTCGAATTTACAAATTTCTGAATTTTCTAATTTACAAATGTACGATTTTACGAATTTACGAATGTACGAATTTACAAATGTACGAATCTACGAATGAACGAATGTATGTATAATAAACTAATGAAACAAAAAAAAATGAATGAATTTTTTGGCTGTGCACATGTCTACATTCAGTCACTTAAATTTTCTTTCTGCCCCATTCTGATGCTCGGTTTGAAATTCATCAAGTCGTCTTCACCACATCTAGAAGCCTAAATGCATTGAGTTGCTGCCATGTGATTGGCTGATTAGCAATTTGCGTTACCAAGAAATTGAACAGGTGTTCCTAATAAAGTGGCCGGTGAGTGTATTTGGTGACACTGGCCACCTGCTGAGCTGTCCTAATGGTCTCAGGGCAACAAATCATATTCAAATTCTTCATCTGTTATTTCACAGTTCAATTTTGATCTAATGATCTAGCATGTGGCAAACAGACATTCTTTTTTTTTTTTTTGGCTAATCTGATCAATAAAGCTGAATTTATCTTCATGGATATGAGGGTCACATCCCTTTTCTTCTTTGTAATCTGATATTTTATTAAAGATTAGTAGCCCCAAGGGCTGAATGAAATGAAGAAATCAAGCAGTCGTAGTTTCAATTTCGCACCCAAATATTTTAACCACTTGAGTACTAGGCTGCATATACTCTTTCAGTATCGGGACATTTGTTTTTAGTTTTCAGTGCTGTGATGGTTTGATTGACAACTACTCTGCCGTGCAATGTTGTAGTCTCTATTGAGAGAGAAAGGGCTTTCTTTTGATAGTATTTAACCGGTTCCCACCCGGCGTATGGCATAATGATGCCGGCAGGAACCTCTCATCAATCTGGGTGGACGTCATATGACATCCTGCCAGATCACACCCTGCACGCAGCCGCGAGGCCGAGCAAGCGGCGTGATCTGTCACCGGCTCCATCCACCGGACACAGCTGATGACTGATCAGTGTACCGGCCCGCTGCTGGTACCATGTGACCGCTGTAACCAATTACAGCAGGTCACATGACAGTTGTATACAATGGATGGCTTCTTTTCAAGCCATGCATTGTATACAATTGTGTTGCTTGATGTGATTGGTCAGTGTGATCACATGGTACAAACTGGGCCAATCACAGCCCAACTGTACCATGTGATTAGCTCTGACCAATCACAGATAATAACAACAAAACAAAGTGAATTAACCGATTTCATTCAGTAAAATGCTTGCATATACAGTAGTTATGTAATGCACTGCCATATGGAAACATAGTTACATAGTAGGTGAGGTTGAAAAAAGACACAAGTCCATCAAGTCCAACCTATGTGTGTGATTATATGTCAGTATTACATTGTATATCCCTGTATGTTGTGGTCATTCAGGTGATTATCTAATAGTTTCTTGAAGCTATCAATGCTCCCCGCTGAGACCACCGCCTGTGGAAGGAAATTCCACATCCTTGCTGCTCTTACAGTAAATAACCCTCTACGTAGTTTAAGGTTAAACCTCTTTTCTTCTAATTTTAATGATTGGCCACGTGTCTTGTTAAACTCCCTTCCGCAAAAACATTTTATCCCTATTGTGGGGTCACCAGTACGGTATTTGTAAATTGAAATCATATCCCCTCTCAAGCGTCTCTTCTCCAGAGAGAATAAGTTCAGTGCTCGCAACCTTTCCTCATAACTAAGATCCTCCAAACCCTTTATTAGCTTTGTTGCCCTTCTTTGTACTCGCTCTATTTCCAGTACATCGTTCCTAAAGGAATGGTGCCCAGAACTGGACAGCATACTCTAGGTGCGGCCGGACCAGAGTCTTGTAGAGCGGGAGAATTATCGTTTTATCTCTGGAGTTTATCCCCTTTTTAATGCATGCCAATATTCTGTTTGCTTTATTAGCAGCAGCTTGGCATTGCATGCCATTGCTGAGCCTATCATCTACTAGGACCCCCAGGTCCTTTTCCATCCTAGATTTCCCCAGAGGTTCTCCCCCCAGTGTATAGATTGTATTCATTTTTTGCCACCCAAATGCATTATTTTACATTTTTCTACATTGAACCTCATTTGTCATGTAGTCGCCCACCCCATTAATTTGTTCAGATATTTTTGTAAGGTTTCCACATCCTGCGGAGAAATTATTGCCCTGCTAAGCTTAGTATCGTCTGCAAATACAGAGATTGAACTGTTTATCCCATCCTCCAGGTCGTTTATGAACAAATTAAATAGGATTGGTCCCAGCACAGAACCTTGGGGAACCCCACTACCCACCCCTGACCATTCCGAGTACTCCCCATTTATCACCACCCTCTGAACTCGCCCTTGTAGCCAGTTTTCAATCCATGTACTCACCCTATGGTCCATGTCAACGGACATAATGTGTAAAAGAAAAAAAAGGAAATAATGATCACTTCCCCAGAGTAGTACAATGTTACTATGTTAACATTATATTGCTCTGGTCAAAGCATGTTAAAAAAAGTTTAAAAAAAAAATATATATATATATATATATATATATAATAAAAAAATAAAAATAAACAAAAATGTAGAAAAAAAAATATATTTTTTTCATACTGTCACCAGTCAGTGTCCCTGATCATCGCCACACCCATTATTTGATGATTTGATGACACTGCACTGGTGACAGTAAATAAAAAAAAGAAATCGTGAAAAAAAACTAATTCTATTTAATTTCTTCATTTTCCAAAAAATGGTGACAAAAAATTACAGCTTCAAAAAAACTCACCATGGCTCTTAGTAAATACCTTGGACTGTCTGTCTGCTTTCCAAAGAGCCTCAAAAAATTTGATAGGCCATCAGGACATCAGGATTTATCAATTTTCAAATATATATATATATATATATATATATATATATATATATACCATAGTTTGTAGATGCTATAACTTTCACATAAACCAATTAATATACATTTATTGGGATTTTCTTTTTTTTACCAAAGACGTGTAGCAGAATACATTTTTAATTTCTTAATTTTCCAAAAACTTATGACAAAAAAATGACAATATAAAAAAAACTTGCCATGCCTCTTACTAAATACATTGGACTGTCTGCTTTTCAAAAAGGAGTGATTTGGGGGATATAGTACTGTCCTGACATTTTTGGGTCTCAAGAAATGAGACTGTCAGGACATCAGGAGTGATCAATTTTCATATATATATATATATATATATATATATATATATATATATATATACTGTATATATATATATATATATATATATATATATATATATATATATATATATATATATATATATATATATATATATATATATCATAGTTTGTGGACTCTATAACTTTCCTACAGACTCAATAATATACACTGATTTGGTCATTTTCACCAAAGAAATGTAGCAGAATACATTTTGGCCTAAAATCATGAAGAAAGATTATTTATTTGCAAAATTTTATAACAGAAACAAAGAAAAACTTGTTTTTTTTTTCAAAAATTTCTGTCGTTTTTCATTTATTTAGAAATAAAAAAAATAAAAACAGTGGTGATTAAAAACCACCAAAAGAAAGCTTTATTTGTGTGAACAAAATAATAAAAAAATTAGTTTGGGTACAGTGTTGCATGATCACGCAATTGTCATTAGGGCTCATTAACACTTGCTTCAGCTTCAACAAGGCTTTGGACAGGCTTTGTTAAAGCTCTCTGAACGCCAGTCAAACCCCTTATCACTAAATAAAATGGTTAGCTTACAGTCCTGTTTACAACTTGCATTTGCTTTGCTTTGGCTTTGTTTCAAAAATTACACCCCATGTAGCTTCATTGGTGCTTCGAAGCGTCTTCAAAGCCTCCATAGAAGTCTATGGCAAAGCTCGCTTGAAGCTCCACCGAAGCCTCATCGAAGCACCAAGCAAAAGCAGGTGTAAACAGGACTGTAAGCTAACCATATTACTTATAAACAGGAGCTTTGACTGGCATTCAGAGAGCTTTAACAAAGTGTCCGAAGCCCTGTTTTGGAAGCAAGTGTAAACTAGCCCTTAACCGCTTCCCGACCGCCGCACGCCGATGTATGTCGGCAGAATAGCATGGGTGCGCAAAAGTTAGCAAAGCAAATGGTTAATGGAGGCTTCACCTCCATCTTATTCTAAGACACAGGCTGGAGGGTCATGACACGTGACTGACAGAAATCCGCCCACACTTTGTTATTGCCAAAAAATAATACAGATTTAATTTCAAATATATTTTTTTTATGACAATTTAAAACAGTTTATTAAAATTAATTATTTGTTTTTACTCTGTATTCCAAAGGCAGTTTTTTTTATTTTGAACATGTGACCAGCAGCAGAGGACTAGAAGCTCCTCCTGCTTATGTTTCCCTGCAGACAGGCTGGGAAAGATCTGGGTCATGGGACAGCGATATTTTAATTAAAATAATAACAGTGCTATCATCCATATACAAAAATAGAAGGGACGATGTCAATTAAACAGTGTGTGTTTAGTATTACCTTATGTTAATCCAATCACCACGTGCTGACCCCCACCTTCTCAAACCAATTACCAGATTTAAATACCCACTATCATGTAGGGTCTATCTGTGCTCAAAATTATGGGAAGGTTCCACCACTCCTCCAGATTTTCCACCACTCCTTTTTATGGGGGCTTCACCACTCCTCCTCTCTTGAGAGGTTCCACTATTAATACTCCTCAGCATGTGTCACTCCATCAGAAAACACCATATATCATCTCCTCTTACCCTCAAATGGATGCCGTCATCAGGAAAGAATACAGTAAAATCTTCATAGTGTAATAATGTTTATTCTTATTGTAACAAAACGTCCCACACTCCGCTTGAGTGTTTTCGTCATATAGCGCTTCCCCCCAGCCTGAATATAGATATCAGATATTCCAACCTCTAACAACCAGAAAACAAGACAATACTCGTTTGGTTGCTGAACATGGACTGTATATTGAAAAAACAGGTACACAGATAATACTTGGGACAATTCCCCCCCCTGCTTTGCATTCCAGGCAGGGTAGACTGTCCAATCAGCAGGGAGAGCTGTTGGAGGAATTCGCACCCACCAATCTCACAGCTAATCTACATACACATCCCATAATATGCAAGACAGAGAGACACAATAGAACATTGGAATACAGCCACACCCCAAACGGCAGAGATCATCATGGCCTCCTTAATAATGTCCTTTTGCATTACATAACAGAATATCTTCCTAAATGCTTGTAGCTCCCTCAAATGCCAGGGCCCATAGTCCGTAGGCAAGAGGCTAGCATTCAGTCCCCTCCAAAAGCCTCTGTCCCGGGTGAGTCTGTTACACTTATAAAATCAAACATTAAAACAAATACACTCACATAGCTCCCTATGATTGGGCCTCCCTAATGAGGCTGATGAGATCAAATGCGTTGGGATAGAGCTACACATGACGTCATCCCGCATACAGAGCTGGCTTGCCCCAGGTAGTGAGGTGGAAACAAAAAAAGGTTTTGACTGAGCATTCTATCTAGGTGCTGGGTGACAGCACAGAGACATGTGAGTGTATTGGTTTTAATGTTTGATTTGATAAGAATAAACAGTGTTACATTATGAAGATTTTACTGTATTCTTTTTACTGTTTTGTGCTGTCAGGCAGTTAGTGTGTTTCTAGCAGATCAACAGGTATTCTTCTGTACTTGTAGAGCAGCCTTTATTAACCTTTTAACTTCAGAGTAACCCTTGTAATCATTTTCAGCTTGTGGGGAACCCATAATTAATTTATAGGTGGTAAGAAAATGCCCCTTACAATGGTGGCTAATAGGAAGAATGTCCCTTATACAGTGGTGATGAGAATGCCATACTTACAAACATCCAAAAAGATCATTGGGTTCATGCATCTGACCCTGACCCTTATTCTTGTAAGTGAACAGTGTCTACTCCTTTGGTGAATTACCCTACTGTACACCATCAAGGTGGTTGTGTTAGGGTAAGAGCGGTGCAGCCATAGTTCTAGAACCTAAGCCAATATCAGCATCTTTCTAATTCTGTATATTTGATTTTTTTAGTATGATATATTATTAAAGTCTTTATACAGTGCAGCTTAGTTCATATTAAAAATATGTATTTTCCAAATATCTACAGTAATGAACAAAGCAACCCGTGCCTGGTGTATGAAATAGATTTTTCTTTGGCATTCTCCTCCAAACAGATCAAAGTGGAGGAAAGAAACTTCATACATCAGTTGCGATTGTTTATCTGGCATTTCAGGCAAAAGTCACACATCACTCATTTTTTTGGAAATAAAATAGTATTTCACACCTAAACACCCTCACGTCTCTGTGATTCGACCTTTCAACACGTGTGAAGGAGATTAGATGGATGGGGCTTACCAGATGTGCTTTACTAGAAGGTGGATATAGCCTTTCATATTGTCATTTATAAGATTAATTAGCCCCCCCCTCCCTCATTGGTCAATGCCAAGTCTGACTTATTTAATATTCTTATAGCATTCATAATTTGAATTTTTCTCAAGGAATGTTATGTAGCAGTAACATTCCGGGGACAGAACCGATTAAGGCAATGTACACACCTGTTCCAAATAGGGCCGGGCAACAAAACAGCCAAGTAGATAGTGATTATTTCCCAGCAGCTTGGGTCCTGCGTTGTAATCCTTCCAGATACTTTAACAATAGGACACACTTGGACCAGTAATAGTCAATGGAGGAAGGACTAAAAAATGTTGATCTTTGGGACAAACACAGCCAACCGGCCCCTGGATGGTAGGGAGAAATTTGTGTGTGCTAAATAAAATGTACTACCCAAAGTTTGACATGATTCCACATTAATTGGTGGCAATGCTATAAGGTATAAATGTAATGCTCGGTGTGTATCACTGACTGCAGGTTCCGATGTCCGATTAACGAAGTAGCTCCATTTAAGACCCTCAGCCCAGCATACCTTATTATCACAGGTCCAGGAGGGAATTAAAGTGTTACTAAACCCATGACCTGGCATTCATGGTCTCCCACAGTAAACAGAACATGGAAATGCAATTATTTTAGTAAAAATAAACTGCTAAATAGCTTTTCTCATCAGCAGTATAAAGCAGTCTTGTGACTTCTATCAGTGTCTGGTTAAAGCTTGTAGGAGGAGTTTCCATTCTCCTCTGACTGTCCTATGAGGCTGCATGACCCCTGACTCTCTGTCTGGTCAGTGCTGATTGACCCTGTGCTGATCACATGCACCCTCCCCCCCCAAAAAAAAACCTCTCTTGAAATACACACCAAATCGAGCATATGCAGAGTGCCTCCAAGGCTCTGTTCTATGGACATTTATTTATTTATTTGGGACTGTGTAAGTAGAGGAGGATCAGAGAAGACCAGATGAAGCAGCCTTTTTACACAATGCGGAGGACTGACCCCTTAAGTTCAACAGTGAGTATAACAAGCATGCTTTACTGCATATACAGATTGATTTTAATGTTGTGGGTTTAGTAACACTTTAACCACCAGCCAAGTTCTCCTCTGTGGTCATCTTACTACATGTAGTGTGTCTCAAGTGTGGCCTCAGAAATCACCAAAGGGCCACAAATAATATTTAGTATATGTAATACTAATGCAGAGCTCACCCCTGAAGGGGGCTGCTGGAAACAGATCGGTTTACAATAAGTAATACAGATGACACCAATCACACCAGCACACTGACAATTAAATCTCAGTCTAAGTGATGTCTTTTTAGAATTTACTGCAGCAGAACTTTAACAGGAGGAAGGGGTTTGGGGTCACAAGATACTCCAAAACATTCAGCAACAGCACCAGAGGACAAACTTCCCTCTAGTCTCTCAATAACAGCTTTTCTGGAGCAAGATCTTTACTTACAGTGTCCTAGGAGCTGTCTGCCACCCATCCTTCACAGGTAGGTCTCTTATGAGACAGATAACAAACTCCTTCTCCAGACCAGTGTCCTTCAGCAGGTATGCCTCCTCAGCAATTCTCCTAAGGCCCTCAGCCCAGCCACCGCTGAGGCCCAAACTCTAGTCTCTTGTTTCAGTGATTCCTCACCTAGTGTTCTATCAAAATAGCCAATTCATCAAGATCTCCAATTACGTCACTTCCGGTTATTATAAACCATCAGTAATTGGAGATATCGATGTATTGCTGTTTTGACACAACACCGGCAACCGTATACACTCCGGTACACAGTATTATGAGTGGATATGGTTACTACGCTCCGATAATAATCAACAAATTCCTCCACGTCGGCGACAACTTTTCCTTCATTATCCACTGTTGTGTCAAAACAGCAAAGTCTTCGTGTACCAGAGTGCACACTCTTGCCGGTGTTGTGTCAAAACGGCACATCATTGAAATCTCCAATTACTGACTCTTTACAGCAACCAAAAGTGATGTCATTGGAGATCTTGATGAATTGCCTATCTTGACAGAACACCAGCAGTCCCAGGAGTACTGGAATCCTCCCTGATGAGGAAAGAACAATCTGTTCAGGCCTCCTGTCTATTTAGCCCCCTTCCAGAGTTTGGCCAGGGTCAGAAAAATATTCAGCTGATCATTTGAATCTCCTTCCCTGTGCTCTGGAAGCTTCTTCCAGAGGCAGGGGAAGCAATCAAACTCTCAGCTCAGGAACCCTGAGCCCACCCAAACAATCAACAACCACTTCACTCAACATAGTGGAGCCAAACTAAATTTACCTAACAGCCTAACTGGAAGCAACTACTACACTCATTAGAGTGAAGCCAATAACTAAATTTGCCTAACAGCCCAACTGGAAGGGAGCTACACCACAGAAAACTGTCAGAGACTGTGGCCATACTAGAAGAGGGGCACACAAAAAGTACCAGGAGGTTACATGATTGGACAGAAATCATCATCACATCACAACTCACTGTCGGTCAATGCTCATTTGGAGGAATAATCCATTCATGAGACATATTGTTTTCAATGGCAAGTAAATTGATGACTTTATTATTTGGTATGGAGACGCCAGTAGTTTCCTGTCTTTTTTTGCTTATTGCAACACTAATGTCTTGGGCCTTACTTTTACACACGTCATTGACCCTGACCATCTGGTATTTTTGGATCTAGAGCTTACACATGACAAGGGCTCCATTGTTACCATTAATCACTCCAAACCGGTTAGTGGCAATTCGTACTTACACTTTGGGAGCTGCCACCATCCGACTTGGAAGAATAACATACCAAAAGGACAGTTCCTCCGGTTCAGGAGGAACTGTTCCAGAGATAATGATTACATCACACAGAGCAGGACCCTGTTTGATAAATTTAGGGAGAAGGGCTACCCTGATGGCCTTCCCCAGGAAGCGTTTGACTCTTGTCTTACTAAATGTTCCAATGGTGATGCTCCTAGGCAACAGGTAGTGACAAAACTCAACGTTAGGTTCATCACAGGTTTTAATAGCAACTTTAGGGCCATCACCCACGTAATTAAGAAACATTGGTCCATATTACGTTCTGACCCTAAGTTGGGCCCTTATTTACCATCAGCATCACAGGTCGTCTTCCAGAGAGCCCGTACTCTGAAAAATATTATTGCTCCGAGTAAGTCCACAGAAGCTAAGCAAGTAAGAAGTATGGACATTAGAACTTGATAATAGTGTGGGAATTTTCCAGTGCAGGAAAAGGGGCTGTCTCACGTGTCAGTTCATCTCTCACGACCAGTCTTCTTTTAGTGACAGCTCCGGAAAAAACTATTCCATCAATCAGTCCATTACCTGCTCTACTCAGTTTTTGATTTATATCCTGCAGTGCCCTTGCAACTCACTGTATGTAGGCTGTACCTTATGGAACCTAGGAGCCAGAGTTGGTGAGCACCACAGGTTCATTAAGAAAGGTGAGGATGTGCACAGTGTTTCCCGTCATTTTACAGTTTACCATGGCAAGAATATTAAAGATCTTTCTGTTTAAGCTGCTGAGTGTGTACCCAAGGGGTCTCTCACGGACAACGAAAGATTTTCGTTGCTATGTAAGAGAGAGACCCTTTGGATATATAAGCTCAATACTTTGTCCCCCATGGGTTAAATGGATGCCCACACTGTTATGTGACTTCCTTTTCTGGTTTACATATCCACTCCCTAATTCTGTTTATTTTAGTCTTTTTTGGGTTTGCTCTAGAATTTATTAAAATTTTTAAGACATTTTTGACAATGTTTCAAACCCCATGCTTGCGGGCTTGGCCATGGTTGTACGGACTCCACGTTGCATCCATGCCCACAAGTGTGCATATATATGTGTTCTTTTTATTTTTTATGTTTATATATTTTTTATTAAAACATTTTTTTTGTATTTTGTTTGTTGTGTTGTGTGTGACCTTAAAAAGTGATGTGTTATATATTCAATTGCTTGTCAGTATGCTTTAAATGTTTTATTTTCTTTGGGAAGGATTGTTGAGCATGAGTGACACGGTCCTCTGCCCCTTCCCTTGTCTTTTTGTTCTCTCATTAATCTTCCTTTCCCTATTTAAACCTTTACTTGTGACTTGCCAGCCAGCACCCTATGACCTGAAGAAGAGGTTTTACCTCAAAACATGTAGTCTGTGCAGCTGGCTTTTATACTTGTGGCCGCATTTGGCTTGACTTGGCTCTCCTCTTAGCTTTGCGCGCAGTTTGTGGCCTTTCGTATCCTCTTCCGCCTGATCATGACATCATCCCTGGTCGACGGAACTCATCACACGGTCAGAGGCTTCAGGGTGCCCCGGAGTTTCGTCAGATTATGCAACCCGTCAGATTTTATAATGGAAGTGACATTCTGTCACGGCCATCTTACTACACTCTGCACCCGTCCACAGTAAGGATACAGTGAGAAGGTGGCAAGCGGACATCTTGTTACACCCACCGGAGTCATGCATTTCACACTTATTTTTAACAGTAAACTGAGGTTATATAGTCAAATACAGTATTTAAAAATCCATCTGACTGTTTATTGCACTATTGCAAGCCAACATCTTGTTACACCCACCGGAGTCTTGCATTTTACACTTATTTTTAACAGTAAACTCAGCTTATATAGTGAAATTCAGTATTTTTAAATCCATGAGACTGTTTTGATGTTGATTTTTCAAAGCATCGGAGTTCTGTCATAATAGCAAACCTGTGAGATCAGCAGGCTCCCTGCTGCTGTTAAATTTTAAATCTCACAGGTTTGCTAATATGACATAACTCCGATGCTTTGAAAAATCAACATCAAAACAGTCTCATGGATTTAAAAATACTAAATTTCACTATATAAGCTGATTTTACTGTTAAAAATAAGTGTAAAATGCAAGACTCCGGTGGGTGTAACAAGATGTCGGCTAGCCGCCTTCTCAGTGTATCCTTACTGTGGATGGGTGCGGGGTGTAGCAAGATGACAGTCTTGGAACGTCACTTCTGTTACAAAGTCTGACGGGTAGCCTAATCTGACGAAACATCAGCTAGCTCCATCTGCCTCAGTGTCCCCAGGCGGTTGATCCATACACCTAGAAGCCGACCTCACCACCAGCCCCTCTAGTGGGCCATCAGGCTGGGATACGGATCCTCTTTCCTTCCCCTGGCCACACACACCCTCCACCTCTTGCCTCTGCAAGCCATTGTTTATCCAATAAACTTTTATGCTTTTAGCAAGGAATGGCATCATAATTATTAATTCTGTGGAACAGTGCCTTTTTCCCTATTTTGGTTTGCAATACACGTTACCTATCCCAACACATGCCGGAGGGAGATCAATAATTCTAGGCCCATTACTCACAGTTAACTCTAAACTGAGGACATGTATTGGATTTTAAAACATTGCTTAGAGAACATTTAGGGTATTGAAGTCCATCATTGTTTTGCAGGAGCATGCAAATGAAGGAAGGAAGGAAGGAAGGAAGGAAGGAAGGAAGGAAGGAAGGAAGGAAGGAAGGAAGGAGAAAGAAAGAAAGAAAGAAAGAAAGAAAGAAAGAAAGAAAGAAAGAAAGAAAGAAAGAAAGAAAGAAAGAAAGAAAGAAAGAAAGAAAGAAAGAAAGAAAGAAAGAAAGAAAGAAAGAAAGAAAGAAAAAGATTGATTTTAAATGAAGAATGTGACAACTGTTTATGATAGACAGTTGTTTTCTGTGAGGGTTTACAGTTACTGTAGGTGAGATAAGGTCTGAATTTCTGAATCCAGTTAGCTTAGAGATTTTCATGCACAAAATTCCTGCACTAGGAGCAATATGCTGTAATATCAAGACCTCCCAGCAGATGGAGCTTTTGGACAATGAAATTAACAGTTCATAATCATAAACGTTTTTTTAAAATCAAGTAGTTTGCACTCAAAATCACATATATCAAATACAAGAGCAATGATTCTGTTGGCGCAACGCAATTATGTAAAAAAAAAAAATTCTCTATACAAAAGGAGAGACAACATTCTGCAACAGAATAGAGTTAAAACATATTTAAGATCCCAGTTCCAGCTTTCTGGAGACAATGATAAGTCAGAGTAGTAAATACATTTTTTTTACATAGTAATTGCTAGCTGTCACATGTCTTCGTGCTTTTATGGTCTCTCAATGCAGACACTTGTGAAACTTTAAAATTTTGCATTTAAATGTATTCAAGGGTCTCCCTCAACTTGTTGAAGAACCTGGCATTCTGCCACCTGAAAAGTAGCATGGTCGTTTTTATGTAGGAATACTAGAATTTTCTGTAGCTTAAAGTTTTGTTTTTTTTTTGCATTGCCTGGGTACATTTCTATTATGTAATTGGCACTGAAACGTCTAGCACATGTGATATCAGCCTACACACATTTATCAAACCTGATAAAGTAGTACTAAAGAAGATATCTACCCTTAGCCATCGTTCACATTGAAACCGCACAATTTCAAAGCCGCATGTTAGTGTGACTTCGGGGGCGACTTGGAAGACATCCGTGCGGCTTCATGCTATTCAAGTCGCACCCGAAATCGCCAAAAGTAGTGCAGGAACTACTTTTGCAAATCGGTGCAGCACCGCAAAGTTGGGGTCCCACCGATTTGAACAGTGCCATTGCCCTCAATAGGCTGTGACCAGTCAAATCTCATGACAAATCACTCCAATGTGAACAGGGGCTGAAAATTAGACTAAAGTTGCAAACTCCCAAAAATTGCTAGGAGATAGATTTTTTTTGTGCATGCAAAGTCTCTTCTGCCAGAAAAAACTTTTTCCTTTTTTTATATTTTTTTGTGCACTGCCTATGGCACATATCCAGTGCTGTGTACTGTGCTGTAGGATGCTGAGAATGGAGATGGATTCCAGGATATGCAACTCCAGACCAGTGCACAGGCACAGGAGTTATATCATTAGTGTTCAGTGAAAGGGTAAAACTCTGTGGAGGCCCCTAGGCAGTTAAAACCTCATGCCCCCATCGCAGGTTTCTGGAGGTTTCTTGTGTGTGCGATCTAGTGGGATAACATTGCTTTAAGTAGTGTGCACATCAGCTGCTAGATGGAGATGACCATCACTACTGTACATTACACGTTCATAGGTTGCACCAAAATTTTTTTACAAACTGACAGCTAAAAGAAATGACCTTTTCAGACTGTTATGTGAACCTGATGTCTATTGTTTATGGACTTTATGTTGTTATTGGGTACTTTACATTAATACAGTATTTTCTCTATACAGTCCGTAATGTAAAGTTTTTGTTTCTTTGAGTTGCTTAATTTTTTATATATATTTTTTTGCAAATAATTTAAGAAAGCTTCATTGTAATTTTCTTTTAAGATCACATTATTTTGATCTGTTGTCATGGGGCCCTTAAACAGCGAGAGGCCCAAAGGCCGGTGCCTACTCTGCCTATTTGGTAATCTGGCACTGCCCAATGAAGGACCCAGAAGATACTAGACTCTAAATGCCAGTTTAGACAGGAGCCAATCAACCAACCAGCATGTCTTTGAAGTGTGGAAGAAAACCAGAGTACCCAAAGAAACTTTACGCATGCACAGGGAGAACATGCAAACTCCATGTAGATAATGTCCTGACCAGGATTCAAACCGGGACCCCAGTGCTGAAAGGCAGATGTCCCCCAACCTTTGAGCCAATGTGTGCCCCAGATACATGCAGTATATTTGATGGAGTTTTACCTGCCAAAAGGTTCTTCTCATTCATCCATCCCTGCAGGATAGCACAGCCAGATCCTCAAGCTTCCCGTGCGCCCAGTACAGAGACCAAGCTCTCACTGAGAGCCCCAAGTCTCCTACTAACGATCGGGAAGCGGGAGTTCTGGGTCCCAATAAACTGATCTCTGTGATAGCCTCTGAATGCCTATTATTCCCCGTACACACGGTCGGATTTTCCGACGGAAAATGTGTGATAGGACCTTGTTGTCGGAAATTCCGACCGTGTGTAGGCTCCATCACACATTTTCCATCGGATTTTCCGACACACAAAGTTTGAGAGCAGGATATAGAATTTTCCGACAACAAAATCCGTTGTCGGAAATTTCTATCGTGTGTACACAAATCCGACGCACAAAGTGCCACGCATGCTCAGAATAAATAAAGAGATGAAAGCTATTGGCCACTGCTCCGTTTATAGTCCCGACGTGCGTGTTTTACGTCACCGCGTTCAGAACGATCGGATTTTCCGACAACTTTGTGTGACCGTGTGTATGCAAGACAAGTTTGAGCCAACATCCGTCTGAAAAAATCCTAAGATTTTGTTGTCGGAATGTCCGAACAAAGTCCGACCGTGTGTACGGGGCATTACAGTGATCAACCACTGTACAGCCCGTCCCTGTGTGTGTTTTCTCCTCCGAATAGTGAGAAAGATACATTGTATCTTTTTCTCCTTGCTAGAGGAGAAAAATGTAAGCAAACAAGTGTGTGAAAAAAAATATATACATATATTTATATATATATATATATATATATATATATATATATATATATATATATATATACAGTACAATATATATATATATATATATATATATATATATATATATATACACACACAAATATATATATAAAGGAATATAAAGAAAAAATAGCTAGATCAAAGTTTGATGTAGGTCAATATCAGGGTTAGAGTTAGGGTCAGGTTCAAAGGTTAGACTCAAAAGGTAAGTTTTCCTTTGCTAAATATCAGGAGATATTCATTACCATTTATCATCATCAAATGAAAGCCCAATTTGTCCTGAAATAAAGCAAGGTATAATTCCCCTGGATACAGGAAGTAGTTGCGATGATATGTACAGTTTTACTAACACATGGCAACAGTGGCGGCTGGTGTTTTTTCTTTGGGGGGGCGGCAAACAACCACCTTCCTGGTTGGATGGTCGGTAGGCAGCACCCCCCCTCCACCCCGGCACTTACCCCATCGGTTGCAGGCGGGTGGCCTCCTGCGGGTGGCAGGCAGCGGCCGGGTTGTGGGCGCCGGGGTGGCGGGCTCCTATTGGCGGCGGGTTGCAGGCTCCTATTGGCGGTGGGCCTCTCTGCATCACAGAGGCTTCTGCTGTGCGTCTCCTCCCTCCTCCTCCTAGGTGTCCAATAGGATTGCCTGTCCTTTCAGCCAATCGGGTGACCAGTGTCAAAACCAACTTCTGGATTGGCCAGGAGGAGGATCATTGTTACAACCGCAAATTTTCATTTGCGGTTTTAACACACCTGGGAAGCGCACTCTCTTCGATCTGAGCCCACCCTATATTGAAGTCTGTCAGAGCCTTTGGCTCTAATTGGTGCTTCAAAAAAACAGCCCCGCCGCATTGGAATCCAGGCGCCAGTGTCCTGAAAGGGGCCAGGCGCATGGATAGAGGAGGCGGCGATGGACAGGGGTGGGCGGCGATGGACAGGGGTGGGCCCCCCTAATGGACCTGCATGTCAAAGTTGCAAACTTGTGTCCAAGCGCTAGGATTTTATTTTCCCATCATCATAGAGGGGTTCCATTCCTCTTTCTGCAGCACCCTGCAAGACTAAGCTATTTTTATATGTAACTATGTCAACTATTTCATCCATTTCAAGTTGTTTTGTATATTGTGATATGAATTATCTTTGCTCAGGGCCAGCTGATATAAATAGAGACTCAATGCTCCTGCTTTCCCTGCCTGATGAAAGAGTGTACATGCCCGATGGCTCTACTGTGCATGCTCTGAAATGCGTTGCAGCTCCTACTCCGGTGACATCATCCCACCAATTCCGCATGTCACGTGTGCGTTCCAGCGCCATCTTAGAAATGTCTGGCCTGCTTTCCTGAGCACCTCATGGTGTAATTCCAGACAGTTATATCATACTAAAATTAAACAAAATTTCTTAACTCATCCTTAAAAGATCACATTTAACAGACATTCTATCAGTCAGATGATGATATGTAAGCATAGCTAAACCACCATGAACAATCACATGAGGACAATTATACAGTAAATGCCACAATACAGCGAATAAGCACTGACGCGTTTCGATTCTTAAAGATAAAATCTTCATCAGGGGACATAACACAGTGGTCAGTTTTGAAATGTAAATATATACATCACATTTATTATAGAAACAATAACAATCCTGTACTGAAATGTATTGTAAGTGTACTGTCTGCCCTCATGTTGTACAGAGCTGCGCAAACTGTTGGCGCCATATAAATTCTGTATAATAATAATAACCACGATGCATCAAAATATCTCGTAAAGCACATTGCAATAAAACTCACAGCCACAGCATCAACAGCTAGAGTAAGGCTGCATTCACACCTGAGCGTAGCATCTTTGAGCGTTTTTCTGTTTGTTGTTGAGCTCTTTTTTATGCTCTATTGGTGTATTTTTATACAGCGTTTTTGAGCTTTGGTGTTTTTTTATTAGTCATTAGAGAAAACTATCATCTGTTGTATCATTTGTTGCTAGATTTTCAAGCTTTTTTTTTAGCTTTTCCATCAGCCTGTATTTCTTTTTTTATTATTTTTATTCATTTATTATTATTTTAATTTTTTTGGTAGGGTAAGGTAAGGTTACGTTAGGGTTAGGATTAGGGGTCGGGGTTAGGATTAGGGCTTAATGGTATTTATTATTTATGTATTTTTTTGTTAGGGTGTTAATAATATTAGTACTACTAATAATAATAATAATAATAATAAATAAATAAATACATGTAAAATAAATACACAAATAAATAAAAATAATCATAAATAAATAATAAATAAATGAATACTATGTAATAATAAATAATTAACCCCTAACCTTAACCCTCAACCCTTAAAAAATATTAATAATAATGATAACAACAATAATAATAATAATAATAATAACATATTATTATTATTGTTGTTACTATTATTATGATTATTATTATTATTAATAACAAAAATATATTTTTTTTGGTTCAGATTTGGGTGCTTATTATTATTTTATTATTATTAATAATAATGTATTTAATAGATGCTTAAGGTTAGGGGTTAATTATTCATCTATGTATTATTACTTATTATCACTTTATTTTATTTATTTATTCATGATGATTTTTAGTCATTTGTGTATTTATTTATTCATATATTATTACTATTATTTTTTTTTTCATTTGAGCAGAAAATCGTGCAAAAATGCACAAATGCAAATGCGCCATTCATTTCTATGAGGAAAAAAATGCACAAAAAAATGCGCAAATCTGCCCAATTTGAGCTACAAAGTATTCCTTCCTCTGTGCATTCTCTATATTTATATAGGGCAGTACAGTTGAACAGGGTATTGATTTAAACATTGTACCAAAAAAAAACAAAAAACCTTGATTCAAAAAATTATTCTTTTTTCAATAAATCTTATTTGGAAAAAAAATGATTTAGGTGTGCCTAAAAGATTTATAGTTAAAATTGACATATACTGATATACTGAGTTCGATTTGGGCATCCACGTGTCAATGACCTTTGGTCATGAAAGGGTTAATGAAGCGTTCTGGTCACAAGTAACCAATAGATTTAGATAATGTCAACCTGTGCCCACTTGTTGCTTCTCATTACAAGCGGCCGTGCAGAAGCGCGGCTAAAAGAAGTCTTCAACGCGGCACTCCAAGGTAATTTTTCCCGTCTCCTGTCAATCAAATCCCGGGTGTGTAGAACCCAACCATTCAGTCTTAGCTCAGATCACTGCTTTTTTTTCTCTCTCTCATTCAGCCCCCCCCCCAACTGTTTTCAGTCAGACACTATAAAATACCTTCTCCTCCATCAGTGCCCACTCCAGTAAATTCTATAGTCCTTTTTCTATTTAGCAATACCCCTTCGCTGCCTTTATGCACATTTGGTTCCCACAGGGCTTCATTATGAGGGCTTTAATTGATCACTGCTAACACACATACTTGAATCCAAATATTTGCGCTATTCAATGTGTATCTCTCATTGAAGCCAGTAATTATGTTAATTATCTTATGGACAATGTCTGTAAATAAAGAGCCATGTGGAATTGTGCCGGGGTCAGACCACGTTTTAAAGAAAGATCCAATGAAAATGAAAAAAAAAAAAAAATCTTTCTTAAAAGAATCATTTTTATTCATGCAAAAAAATATGGCGTGGCTTATGAAGGGATGTGAATAGGTAGGTAGGGTCTAGAGGTGGAAAACCAGGGCTAAATTTAGAGGATGTCACAATCTGTTCAGTCTTGTGAAATCAGTTGGGACCTTTTTTTTTTTTTTGTATACAGGGCCAAGAGTCTAGGCCAGGCTTTCTCAACCAGGGTTCTATGGAAGCCTAAGGTCCCTTCAGAGTTTGCCCAAAGGGTTCCTTGAGCAGTGAGCATTGGTTGAAGGATCTCCCACACCAGAATGTAAAGCCCCGTACACACGATCGGACTTTCCGACAACAAAACCGTGGAATTTTGTCCGAAGGGTGTTGGCTCAAACTTGTCTTTCATACACATGGTCACTCAAATGTTGGCCAACAATTACGAACGTAGTGATTTACTAGACGTACTACGTGGTATTTAAGCTCTTTTGCGCCACCCTTTGAGCTCCTTCTGCTAATTTAGTGTTAGTAGAAGTTTGGTGAGTGTTGATTCGCGCTTTTCTTTTCATGTTTTTCATTTAGCGCTTTTCAGTTCGCACTTATCATTTCGTGCTTTTCAGTTCGTTTCTGAACGGCTGTTCGTCAACCAGACATGTTGCTGAATCGGAGGAGATAACTTGTTATTTATTATTGGCCTTGGAGTTATTGCTTTGACATTTTTTTTGTTTGAATAATGATTTGATTTGGTATATTTTCTAGTTTTTCAGTTCGCACTTATCATTTCGTGCTTTTCAGTTCGTTTCTGAACAGCCGGTCGTCAACCAGACATGTTGCTGAATCGGAGGAGATAACTTGTTATTTATTATTGGTCTTGGAGTTATTGCTTTGACATTTTTTTTTGGTTGAATAATAATGAATTGATTCGGTATATTTTCTATATTTTTGGATGCATAGAATGCACTTTTTGGTTAAGTTCTATTGGCAGATAGCATGTCTAATTTTTTTTTTTAATGCACAATAAAAAAAATATGGCTGTGTTTTACTTCAAATCACATTTTTGGGAGTAGACAGTTACATTTTAAAAAATACAATTGTAAAATTGACAAGGGACACCAACATAGTTGTATCTTTGATCTTAAAAACTACGGGATAATGGTGTTGTGGTAACTTGCACAAATAAAAAAAAAAATAACATAATAATATTATTCTTGATATCACTAGAAAAAAAGAGCCTTTGAAAAATTGTTTGCAATAACTCCATCAGTATCACCAGCAAAGCAGCTTCATTATTATCCCATTAAAGAAGAAGATAATTGTGCGCTGTATCTGAAGATTTCATAATTTGCCACGTCACAAATGTTAATTCTCCATTACAAACGCTAGTTTACAAGACCGACCACTTCTGCTTTCGAGCATGCGTGTTTGTACTTTGGACTTTTGTCAAACGGACTTGTGTACACACGCTCGGAAAATCCGACAACACGCATTTGTTGGCGGAAAGTTTGAAGACATCTAGCCAACATTTGTTGACGGAAAGTCCGACAACAAATGTCCGATGGAGCATACACACGGTCGGATTTTCCGCCAACAGCCTGTCGTCAAACATTTTCCGTCAGAAAATCCGATCGTGTGTACGGGGCTTAACTCTCTACCTTCCTTTTCTGAAGTTGGTATTAATTGAAAGAATATTTCTAAAATCATTTTGTAGGGTGTTGGTAACCAAATTAAATGTACAAGGTGTCAAATGCTCTAGGTACAACCTCTAGGTACATAACCATGGAATGTGGATTTGTGCTGGGGCCATACATGTTTAAAGAAAGAACCAATAAAAATATTAATAATAATAAAAAAAAATTACAAAAAAAAATCTTGTTAAAGGAAGCATTTGTATTCATGCAAAAAACACGGCATGGCTTATGAAGGGATGTGAATAGGCATTTAGGGTTTACAGGTGGAAAATCAGGGCTACGTTTAGAGGATGTCACAATCTGTTCAGTCCTGAGAAATCAGTTGGGACATTTTTTTGTATACAGGGGCAAGAGTCTAGGCCAGGCTTTCTCAGCCAGGGTTCTATTGAAGCTTAGGACACCACATTTTTTTTTCTTTACCTTCCCTTTCTGCAGTTGTTATTCATTTCAATAATATTCTCTCAGCTGAATGTAACAGCAGGGGCCCCACCTTGGATTAGCATTGTTTTATAAAGCCTCGGAAAATGCAAAGTACAGGGAGCGCTGTTATGCAAATCTCAGGTGCTTCTATGCAGTCACCACTTGGCCCCTGCCTTGCCCCCACCTGCGTCTTGGAATAAGTAAAAAGTGAAATTATGTGCAGCGCTCAAAACATTGAAATACATATGTATACAAACTAATGTAGACTGTGCAATGACCACAAAACTAATAATAATGAAAATGAGATGTGAAATTCACACCCATACAAAAGTTGTTTTAAAACATAAATATAGCAGTCTTTAAACGGCTAAAACAAATTGTGTAACTAGAAGTGGGATTCCACTTGAGATCAATGTTGAGGTGAGGACACAGGCAATAGAACCACCACCGATTAGTGAGGAGGCTTACCGGAGTGAGAGGACTCAAATGGACATATGTTCAGTGAGTCAACAAGGCTTATGGTGCAATCACCAAAATATGGGACCTCCACGTCTGGGTTCCAGATCAAGTTGTAAGGCAATCCAATTGGTCAAGAGGTGTCACCAAGAAGTGGTCTTCAGAAGCAGACAAATTGTCAGACCAAATCCTCTCAAGTGTTCAAAATAGCATGACCAAAAAAGAAAATACTCCACATAGTGTGAATCAATATAAACGTAAAATGTATTAAAAGAAAAAAGAAAATTGGAAACATTCACATTTAGAAAGTAGATCAAGCGCTTAAAATTGAAGTTTGTGGGTAACGCAATGACATCAGCAGGGCTCATTCCGACGCGTTTCGTCTAAAGAGACATCATCTGGCACCTGTGTCTTGCCATTGAACCATTATAGTGACAGGCAGGCTCACCGAGCGGGCATGAGGCACAGGAGATGGGAGGGACTGACTTCATAGATAAAGTCAAAGTCTGAATAACTGTACATGACATTTTGAAGCTCCTGGGGTGCTCTAGATGAAGGATAAACCAATGTAGAAGTACAAGTGACAGGTTAATTCTGCCTTTATCTTTCCCTTGGTGAAACCCTTGAAATAATTTTCAGATCTCTGGGAACCCCTGCTAAAATGTATTAATGTGCTGTGATCAGGGCTTACTGCCGAAACGTGTTAGCCATTTGCTTTTACCCATGGTCATGTTTTAAGAAAGGATTCAGAAGGAATTTCGGAGTTGCCGGCTCTTTCATTCGTTTGGTTATAAAATGTATTAATATTACAGTTCATGGAACATTAGCATGATAAGTAAGTTATCAACAATTTTTATAAATAGAATAATAAAGAATATGGTCTACCTAGTGTATTTGACACCCAGGGCAGACTTTTAAAACGTTTTACCACTCCCCCACTCTATACAACAAAATTATTTTCAGTAATAATCTTGCAATGAAAAGATTGTAAGATTATTACAACACTATCTGTCCTTTTAGAAGTGACCCCTTACATAGGCCAATTTGCCCCCCCTTGCATTGATGATCATTGATGATCAATTCACCATTGCTCAAGCTCAAGGAAACCATTACAACCTCAGGGGGAACCTTAGTGTTCCAAGGAACCCCAGTTGAGTAAGGCTGTGTAAGTAACTTTATCTTGCTGCAGATGTCCCCCGCTGACTTTAAGCCCAAGATCTGAGTGATCATGTGTCGGCTAATCGCTCAGTTCTCGGGTCTGCTCTGAGCACAGAATGGTGACTGTCAGTCACCGGCTAAATGCTCTGCCCCTCCAGCATTCACTGGAGTGCTAGGCTGGGGAGGAGACAGGAGCGGCTGCCGGTCAAGCATCTAGGTGGATCATTAAAATGAGGAGGGATTTCCGCGCTCACTGACTAAGGTTTGCAGCCTCCCCTTGCACACACCCCCTAAGAGGTGAGGCTAATGGTATGAAAGATTGGAAAATCGGGGTATGTGGCGCTGCCTTATCAGGGTGCCTAATAAAAATAATAATAATCCATGCTCATAGGTGCAGAGCAGCAATCACGCCGCCAAAAACCATGTGTATGTGGGTGTGGGTATACTCCTTTTACACCTTAGTGCTAGTATTACAAACCCATACCATACTCTTACATATATCTATAGTGCAATTGCCATCCGTGCCAATACCACTAATATTATCAATTAATTAGATAAACAATGTATATAAAATAAACAATGTATATAAAACTCAAATCACCACCACCTCTTGTTAAGAGAGGAATCTATTCACTAGAAATCCCCCCTACAACTGATGTGATAACCAGAAAAGTGTCATTAATCAATCAATAAGTGCAGATATCCAAATTCCGTGTTAATCCACTTTTCCATCCACATACACAAAAAGTGGATGGGGGACATAAGTCTTATATCAGTTCATCAAATGTGCCAGAATAATGCAAAAAGTGTTGTAAAAATATATATAAAAATAAATAATGAAAAATCTGTCAAAAGCTGTATGATTCCAGCATATGCGCAAAAATATGTATATATATAGGCAAAATTAGTGCATAAGTTCCAACAAGAAGCAAGATTCTGGGCTGATTCTAGGTCACAGGAGTGAAAAGTAAGTGTACTCTTGTGATCATAGGAGAAGTATGGCCAAACAAGCTTAAACAAGCGCCTAAAGTGGAACTAAACCTTCCTTTACAGTCAAGGAAGCTGCTAACTTAGCCTCAGTTTGATCTGCAAATGCCATGGCGCTGCACAAGGGATCAGTTATTGACTTCTGCCATTTGATGGCTTGGCAATTTGGCTGAGAGCAGTGAACGCTGTGACAGTCATAAATCATGGCGTGCATTGAATATACCTGTTTTGGGAAACTGTTAAATTGATGGGCATAGTTCCTCTGTAAGCCATTTTTTATGACATTCTTATAGTATGACTTTAATGCTCTTGCTATTCTTTTTAAAAATAAATTCTCTGTTCTTGCACCATTACCTATTGTCTGACCTCTATGCTCTCCAGGACCTATTGAGTCTTGCTGGAGTTGTCCAGCTTTGGATTTATCCAAGTTGAGTGGCTGTTTTTTTGTTTTGTTTTCCCTCTTAGCAGTAGGACTTCCTGTAACATGTACTGCCTAACCACAGTAATCTGTTGCATTCAAAACTTGTGAAGCTTAACACTATTGGTGCTAATTATACAATAATGGCAGTGTGATGGGACAATAGACGTATGCCTGTGCTATTGAACACAACAAGCGATGTTAAAGCATATTTTTGCTATGTTTGTAAAATAAAGGTTTTTTTCACTAATATTTCTTTTACTATTTTTGGCAATACCCTAACCTTTTTTTTTATACATTGTCCTTTATACTCTATCTATTATTGATGTCTGAATATTTTTCAATATCTTTTTATGTTTTTCTTGTTTTAAAGATGGGCTCTCGAAAGTAGTTAGTGCATTAGAAGGGGTCAAACCTGCTAAGTGTAAACAGTGCCAAGGATAGGACATATGTATAACAAAGGAAGGACTGGGCTGGGGGGGGGGGCAGAGTGCAATTGACCTCCTAGTCCAGTACTAATAAAATATGATGGGCTTTTGGACCTGAGTGAAAATACTTCAGTGTTCAGACATTCATTAAGGTGGGACCCGCAGTAAGTGACACATGTTTATTTTTTTCATTACAGGTATGTAATTTAGCGCCGTCAATTTACGCAGCATTTTACATACTGTATAAAATGTACATTCACATCAGTCCCTGCCCTCAAGGAGCTTACAATCTAAGGTCCCTAACTCACATTCATACATACACATACTTGGGCCAATTTAGAAAGGAGACAATTAGCCTACCAGCATAACTTTGGAGTGTGGGAGGAAACTGGCGTACCCAGAGGAAACCCACGCAGGCACAGAGAGAACATGCAGACTCCATGCAGGTAGTGCCGTGGTTGGGATTCAAACCAAGGACCCTTCTTACTGCTAGGCAAAAGTGCTTGAGCACTATATAGCTACCTGCCTCCAGCACCACCTTCTTTTGTGGCTCCGAGATGTCATGTGACACAATGGCAAGAGGCACAATAAAAACTGATACTAGAATGTGGCTAAAGCCTAACATTTAAACCAAATATTTTGTTATACAAGTTAAATATTTCCTGTTTTAAATGAAATCATACCTGTTTATCCCACCAACAAGGCCTGCCTAATTTACTTTTTGCATTGTGACCAAACAACCGTTGAGCAGCAGTGTTAAGCAAGCAAATTGCTTTTCATAGCTAATGATCCCATGGCTGCTGCACCCATGCATACATAAAAATAAAGCTATACATAAAATTATAAAATCAATACATACACTATATTGTCAAAAATATTGGGACGCCTGCCTTTACACACACATGAACTTTAATGGCATCAAAGTCTTAGTATGTAGGGTTCAGTATTGAGTTGGCCCACCCTTTGCAGCTATAACAGCTTCAACTCTTCTGAGAAGGCTGTCCACAAAGTTTAGGAGTGTGTCTATGGGAATGTTTGACCATTCTTCCAGAAGTGCATTGGTGAGTTCAGGCACTGATGTGAACGAGAAGGCCTGGCTCGCAGTCTCCGCACTAATTCATCCCAAAGGTGTTCTGTCGGGTTGAGGTCAGGACTCTGTGCAGGCCAGTCAAGTTCCTCCACCCCAAACTCACTCATCCATGTCTTTATGGACCTTGCTTTGTGCACTGGTGCGCAGTTATGTTGGCACATGAAGGGGCCACCCCCAAACTGTTCCCACAAAGTTGGGAGCATGAAATTGTCCAAAATGTCTTGGTATGCTGATGCCTTAGGCCTCTTTCACATGAATGATCCGTTCAGGTCCGCCTGTCAGTTTTTTAGGCGGACCTGAATGGACCCTCCATAGACCTCTATGGAGCGTCGGATGTCAGCGGTGACATGTCCGCTGACATCTGACCCGCTCCGATCCGAAAAAGTGTAACGGAGGAAAAACCTACTTTTCCATCCGTTTTCGGATTGGATTGGGTGACAACGGACTCTACGGTCCGTCATCATCCGATCCCCCATAGGGGAGAGCGGCGCTCTGACAGGTCCGTCGCTGCATAGAGTGCAGCGATGGACCTGTCATCTTCCTGCTCAGCGGGGATCAGCGGAGCGATCCCGGCTGAGCAAGCGGATGTTCACGGGGCGGATCATCACGGATCCGTCCCATGTGAAAGGACCCTTAACCTCCCTGGCGGTATGATTATTTCGGATTTTAGGTGCTGAAAGCGGTACAATTATTTTGCATGGAAATTTGGCGTTTTATATTGTAGGTCTGTAAATCTTAACAATAACACACTTAAATCTGTCCAAACAAGAGTCTAGTAGATATCCCGGGTATGATAAAGTTTGAAACACAAAAACATAAATTATAATATAATAAATAAAAATAAATAATAAAAAAAAATAAAAAAAAATAGTAATAAAATAAATTTCCCCACAATTCACTATCGCTCAATTCTGCAAGTGTTCTAATTTACTATCGCTGTTTTCTAGCTGGTCTAAAGCCACTTTTGACGTAAAGGGACACTTTTTGGTTGCTATGGACAATCTCCAGTTTCCAGGCAGAAAGAACAGTGTATATCATGTAAAACTGCATGCAGGGCATGGGGGGCCAAAGCACTGGGGACAAAAGGGATGTGAAATCATTTCATACTGTATGTGTTATGATTTTTACTTTTTTTTTAATTTGCCGCCAGGCTCCGCCCCCGTGCGTCGCAACGCTCGCAGGGAACGGAGCCTGGCAAGGAGAGGCTTCGGAGAAGGACGGAGCCCTCGGACACTGCAGGTGACATCGCAGGATCCCGGGGACAAGGTAAGTAAGGAGGCACCAGGATCCTGCGATGTAATCCCGAGTGTGGCTCGGTCTTACCGCTAATGGTCCTGAATTTTAACCCCGAGCCACACTCGGGAAAACCGCCAGGGAGGTTAAGAGTTTTCTTCACTGGAACTAAGGGGCCAAGCCCAACCCCTGAAAAACAACCCCACCCCATAATCCCCCCTCTACCAAATTATTTTAGTACAAAGTAAAGTCCATAAAGACAAGAATGAGCGAGTTTGGGGTGGAGGCATTTGACTGGCCTGCACAGAGTCCTGACCTCAACCCGATAGAACACCTTTGGAATGCATTAGAGCGGAGACTGCGAGCCAGGCCTTCAGGTTCAACATCACTGTCTGACCTCACAAATGCGCTTCTGGAAGAATGGTCAAACATTCCCACAGACACACTCCTAAACCTTGTGGACAGCCGTTATAGCTGCAAAGGGTGGGCCAACTCAATATTGAACCCTATGGATTAAGAATGGGATGCCATTAAAGTTCATGTGAGTGTATAGGCAGGCATCCCAATACTTTTGGCAATATAATGTGTGTATATAGATATATATGCAGTGTCTCACAAAAGTGAGTAAACCCCTCACATTTTGTAAATATTTTATTATATCTTTTCATGTGACAACACTGAAGAAATGACACTTTGCTACAATGTAAAGTAGTGAGTGTACAGCTTGTATAACAGTGTAAATTTGCTGTCCCCTCAAAATAACTCAACACACAGCCATTAATGTTTAAAACGCTAGCAACAAAAGTGGGTACACCCTTAAGTGAAAATGTCCAAGTTGTGCCCAAAGTGTCAATATTTTGTGTGGCCACCATTATTTTCCAGCACTGCCTTAACCCTCATGGGCATGCAGTTGACCAGAGCTTCACAGGCTTCCACTCCTCCATGACAGCATCACAGATGTTAGAGACCTTGCGCTCCTCCACCTTCCATTTGAGGATGCCCCACAGATGCTCAATAGGGTTTAGGTCTGCACACCACACTTATAAATAGGGTTTATAATATACTAATACACAATGAGGACATCATTTATATTACACTGATCTCTTTTGATATGCAAACTCCAAAAACTCTAACTAGAGTAAATATCTCATTTAAATAAAATGATTCCAAGTTGTTAGGTGTTATTTCCTGCGGAAAAGAGGGGTCCACAAGGTGAAACCATTGATGTATATGCAGGCCACAATGACTACACAGTCCAGCTGTAAAACCTGCATTCAGAGTGCATTTCTCTGAGAGTGTACATGAGCCATTATGCCCAGCACAGTTCTCATATACCAGGTACCGGAGAGCACTACTTTTTGGAACTCATCTGTACAATCTTTACAAAAAAAGTAAACATATTGTGGTGATGGTACAAAAAAGCAATTGTTATTTTGAATATTTCTTTAAGACTCAATGGACACAACAAAATGAATGTTGACATCACTTTCTGAAGTTCCATCAGAAATGTACCATTTATTATTTTTTGAAAACAGCTAAAAGTAAATATGAGGGCTGTTCTGAAACAAATGCAAAATTGGGCACATTTTTATATTAACTTGCATACTGTAGGTTATTCAAATTTTGCATGTTGGTAAAGTAACTCTTCCTCTATAGTATCTCTTCTTCTTCTTCATTGCAGGTAAATAATGGATTTCAAACAGAAGCAACGTGCCGTCATTGAGTTCTTGACAATAGGGGTGCAGGCAGTGGTCGTAGTTGGTGGTCTCTCATTGCGTAGTTTGTCTTCAACACTGGTTTCCCCTTCTTTAAACTTCTTTAATCCATCTGTGCACATTTCTCTTGTCAATGGCGTAATCTCCATAAACCTTCTGTAGTCTTTTGTGGATGTTGGACAGCCTGCACCCCTCCTTCATTAAGAACATAAAAGTGATTCTAAAAGGAAAGTATTAAAAAAAATAACAAACATGTAATATTTACCTGCTCTGTGCAATGGTTTTGCACAGAACAGCCCTGTTCCTTTTCTTTTTGGGTCCCCCACCGGCGGTCCTGGCTCTTCTGAGTTCTCCAATAGCTTGCCTCTTAGTATAGAATGCAAAAGGTAAAAAACCTTGAGCCTTCAGAACCACTTTAATGATGGCATGTTGCTTCTGCTTGGAAATCCATTATTTACTTGCAGTGAAAAAGAAGAAGAGTTACTGTTGAAAATAAGTTACTCTACCAACGTGTGAAACTTGCATGACCTATGTAAGATAATAAAAAAGTTATTCCCACTTTTGCATAACTTTTGTTACAGCCCTCGTATATACTGCATTGGCATTTTTATTGCTGGCTGTGTCCCAGCTAGGGTGATTTTCCCTTTTATATGTCCTGGTGATGGTTGTCAACGAGACAAAAAGTGAGGGTAAATCCAAAAATTTTGAGTTATCATCAAAGTAAAAGGTGAGATGTCCAATGGGGACACCTGTTTCTGTGACAACTCTCTAAAATGGGCATTTTATTTACTTTAGAGTGATTTCTTCTCATTTCTTTTTATGTCTTCAGGTTGAGGCAAAGGAGTGTTTTCTGCTGTAACTCTTTGGAAGACCTTGCACATTGGAGAATCATTTTGAACCCCTGAGAGCCAGCGCCTCCTGGCCCTTTAAGGGGTTTCAGATGCCAGAGGTGGGGCAGGGTTTATGATCTTGTGACCGCCGTGATTGGCTGTCAAAGCTTTCCGTTAGCCGCCGGTAACTGTGCCGGGAGCTTTCAGGGCACAAGCTCTCTGCACAGCTGTGTCTGCAAATTGGTATTTAAATATGCAGCCTCTCAGCGCCAAAGCCCACCCGCCGAGAGGCAGCATATTTCTGTAACCTAGGGGTTAAGCATAACTCCAACCAATGTGTTTTCTTTTTACCTTTGAATAGCGTGGGTGCAATTTCAAATTCAGTCAGATTTTTATGTATGTGTCTGGTCCAATTGGAGAGATTTTCTCCCTAATGGGACCAGACTCATTTGGAAATTGCATGTTATCCTTGCGCAAGGGCCATGCTTATCTTCCCTGTGTCATCACATACCTGTGACACCCATAAAAAAATAGAGGGGCAGAGAAGTCAATGGGTCAGGAAGACACGCACAGCAATGAAAACATTATCAGATATTCTAACCCTTTCCCCATTATACTAAAAATGTGTTTATGTTCTGGTCTGTATCCAATTGTAGAAATTTCCCAGCACTGCTTTTAATGAGAGGAAATGAGGGTAAAACTCCTAAACAGGAGCAAAGGCAGCAATAAAAGCCTAACAGAGGTTCTACCTCCTTCCTGCTTTATCCAAAACAAACTAAAATGTTTTTTTATTATATTATTATACAGGATTTATATAGCGCCAACAGTTTGAGCAGCGCCTAACAAAATGAAGGCAGACATTACAGTTACATTACAATTTGGCACAAGAGGAATCAGAGGGCCCTGCTCATTAGAGCTTACAATCTAAAAGGGAGGGTCAATTGATACAAAAGGTAATAGCTGTGGGGGATGAGCTGATGGAGGAAGTAAAACAGTGCTTTAGTTAGAAGCAGGATAGGCTTCTTTAAAGAGAAGGGCTTTCAGGGATCATCTAAAGATAGATAGATTAGGGGACAGTCGGACAGATTGGGGTAGAGAGTTCCAAAGGATGGGAGAGGCTCTGGAGAAATCCTGGAGGCGAGCATGGGAAGAGGTGACAAGGGAGCTAGAGAGCAGGAGGTCTTGGGAGGACCAAAGAGAGCGGCTTGGTTGGTATTTTGGGACTAGGTTAGTGATGTAGCTGGGGGCAGAGTTATGGACGGCTTTGTAAATTATTGTTAGTACTTTGAATTGTATTTGTTGGGTGAGTGGAAGCCAGTGGAGGGATTGGCAGAGAGGGGTGGAGGACACTAAATGGCTGGTAAGGTGGATGAGTCTTGCAGCGGCATTCATTATGGACTGAAGGGGGGGATATTCTATGTAAAGGTAAGACTAGGTAAAGGGGACGGAGTTGGGCTTTAAAAAAGTAAAACAATTTTTGAATTAATTCACATTCCTCTATAACACTACAAAAATGTAACAGATTCGAGTAAAAGGTTTTCAAACCTATCTTGATGTAGAGTTGAAAATGTAATAGCATGCAAAAACATTTTTCATTCAAAGAATATTTGACAGCCACAAATGTATCAACTTTATTTTTTGAGCAGTCAACTTCCAGGAAATTCCCTGTCAAAGTTTCAGCAAGCGGTAGAAGAACACACTATTGGCCCCTTTAGGTTGCAGATCACTGGTTACTTGTCCTGGATAGCATGTGTCCTGACCTCCTTTCCATCACCCTGACAAAAGCATATTCACCATCCTCTCCAACTTAAATACGGGTTTTATCTCACGAGAAAAGAATAAAACAAACAGGGGTCATCTGCTCAAGTTAGTTGCTTCCAGGTCTTCTAGCCTTTACATAAGACATTCTACCCAGTTGTATGTCAAACATATTGTTGAATTGTAATGGGGTTATGTATGTTGTTTTTCATGGTAAGGGATTTTTCACCAGTTGGTAAAGCTAGGACATGTTTTTTTTTTTCACCAAAAGTAACAGAACTGTACACAGAAATAAGAAGAAAAAAAAATCAGGATGTAACCCAATTATTACAGCTGCGACAAGTCATAATTTTACTTATTTTTACGAAATTATTTTTCTTTTTTTTTTAATATGGAGCGCTTTATGAATTTGCATGTCATTCCTGCACACGGCTCTTTTCTGCATCATTCCAATTTTGGTGTCCAGCCAAAGTGTGGACGTAACAATCATTTTCTAAGCAAAAAAAAAATGTATGTGTGTATATATATATATATATATATATATATATATATATATATATATATACACACATACTGTATATCAGTATACTTTATTAATCCCAAAGGATTATTGAATATATATATATATATATATATATATATATATATACATACTGTATATCAGTACACTTTATTAATCCCAAAGGATTATTGAATATATATTTATATAAATATATATAATTTTTTCTTGCTTAGAAAATGATAAGTTATGTCCACACTCTGGCTGGATACCAACATTGGAATGATATATATATATATATATATATATATATATATATATATATATATATTATATATACACTGTATATCAGTATACTTTATTAATCCCAAAGGATTATTGAATATATAAGTATAGATATATCTATATGTATATATATATATATATATATATATATATATATATATATATATATATATATATACACATATATATTATATATATCATGAATAATAATGTACAGGTACAGGGGTTGCTGTACGCACTTACATAGTCAGACTGAAACAAGTCCATCCAGTTTAACCAATAAAAAAACAAACACAAATAAAAATAATGAATAAACAAAAATAATCTTATTTTTTATAGTTACCATTGCATTTGAATTAAATGATTTTTTAGTATTTCAATTAACGGTTAGTTTAAGTGCTTTTCCTGTTTTTCCTAATGGCACAAGCATATCTCCAAAAATGATTTCCAATTTAGTTTCTTTTCCTTTACTCAAAATTTCTATGTGAAAATGCACATCAGTGAAAGTTAATATATACACTTTTAAGATTGAGTCTACTATGTAAATGTATATTAAAAGCATATTATAAAGGGTGATGGCATGCTATTGACTTCTGTAATAATCGATATCTTATAAACAATCCCAGATGTATTGCTTGAAGTAAGAGCCAGAAACAAATGAAATAAAATTATAGTATTATGTATGTAACAAAGATCATGGAAGTTAAGGTAAAAGAGATATGTATAAAATATGTAAAGCACTGCATAAATTGACAGCGCTAGAAAAGTACCTGTAATAATAATAATAATAATATTGCTGTACCATAAAGAAATCTTATGTGTTGGTGTTGTTGTTATTTATACTGTTATAAGCAATCCTTAAATTTAGGAATGTGCATTTAGTAACTTTTTTACAGAAGTATGAGAACTTTGGAAATTCAAAAATATTCTAAAAAAAAGTCAGAATTTTGCCAGCAAAATCTGAATACTTATGTACAAGCCGTACTATCATTTTAAAATCTTCAATCTAACCCCGTGGAAGCGGTTAATAGTCCGTAGGCCAGACCGTCTCAGCTTTGAGCACATTTAATATTTGCAGAAGTGCTTCTTGTACTCAATTATAACTCACTACTTGCCATCTTAATAATTTAAATCTGTCCGCTCCCCTAAAAAATTCCTAATTCGGAGACATGAATGCACATTTTGCTTTTGACAGCATTAAATTAAAGCTAAATGTTGGGTTGTGAATGAGTAACTGTGCAACTATAAAAGGCCTTAATGAGGTAATTTCATTATGAAGACCCATCCAAGCCTGTGTCGAAACAAGGGGAGTAAATGGAGAGGAAAGAAGCGGAGGAAATTAGGGTTCCTTCCACTCTAATTAATGTTTTGGGGCATTTTGTACAGGCACCAAATTAACTGCTCCAAAGAACTTTCATTGAGAAAAAAAAATACATTGTAGCCCTCCCATTCAATTAGAGGACAGTACAAGCAAAGCACTTAATGAGCGTACAGCCAGCCTTCCACTTCTTCTGCCCAGTCACTGAAAACATACCATTATTGAGAGCTCCGTTAAAGGCCTGCAATGTAGGATTGTTTAGCCTCTTCTGCTCTATGTGCTGTAAACAGGTAGACTATGAATGAGCTCTATGAGACTCCTGGGAGGCCCGTCTTCCCAGAAAAACAATCTTGAAAAAAAAGTGAATAGACTCAGCCTAGCAAACACAATGAACGCTGAATACTGTCTTAAGTGATTACATGATGTTGTGCTGCCCCCTCTCATTGAGTTATCTTTACCCTGTTTTTGTCTCCTCTAATTGGAGCTGATGAGGTGCTAATTGGTTCCTTTTTAAGAAAAAAACGCTACTTAAGACCTGGCAAGTAGAGTGAGACAGCATGAGTGGAGTTAATGAGGGTTTAGCCAAAGAGAAGGGAGGTCACCCCCACTGCCACTCTTTTTTTTTTTCATGTGAATTGATTGTCCTGGACTGTTTGGATGATGAAGATAGATTTTCTATAGTTGGCCTTGCAGTTTGCCACTGTAGATTTTCTTGGAGTGCATGCAAACATCACTTGATTACTTCTGTGTGAGTCACATGCTTTAAGAATACAGACTCTCTTAACACCACTCCAGTTCTAAAAGGCTCTTCTTAGTTATAGAAATTAAAATTGACAATGGTAGGGCAACTTTTACACATTCATTACTTTTCCCTGTACCTTGGTAGGGTGGATAGTAGAAAAGAATTCCCCGATCAACCTAAAAGTATTGCAGAAAACCCATCAGATAATTAATTAGGCGTGCATGTGGATTGCATTTTGTAAATCAGTTTTAAAAATAATATTAAAGTGCATGATAGAACTTTATCTTACATGGTGAGCAAAATATTTTTGGGGAAAATAAATTAATTATACTGATGGAAAACAGATAATGTTAAAGGCACCATTCAAGAAAACAGGTTTTATATTTTCAAAAAACAAATTTAAAAGCGGAGAAAGAAATTTAAACATTACAATGTTCATACTGTGGTCAAAATATATTTGTATTTAATTGTATTTAAATTGTATTTAATCTTTCTATCTATCTACAATCTATTTTTTAAACCTCTATGGGAATTTGAAGGCAACCAAACCAAATAAAGCTCGTCATAACTCATTAAAATTGACATCTTTAATGTTCAAAAATCTTTAAAAAGTTACAGCAACCATTGTTTTTAAACTCACGAACAGCCATAGAGTTAACCTATAAGCAGCCGAAAATAATATAAACATAGATAAGCATGCTGAACGTGCTACATTCTATGTATATGCCTATTTATCTATCTATCTCTCTATCTATCTATCTATCTATCTATCTATCTATCTATCTATCTATCTATCTATCTATCTATCTATCTATCTATCTATCTATCTATCTATCGATTTCTCAATTGTATCAATTCTATATAGAATTATATATATATATATATATATATATATATATATATATATATATATATATATATTCTATATATAGAATTCTATAGCTCAAAATAAAAATTAAATCAGTTTAATAATGACACTAATTTAATTGAATATATATATATATATATAAATGGATGGGATGTAGCATAAGTAATAGACAACAGTGTGAATAAATAAATAAATAAATATATATATATATATATATATATATATATATATATATATATATATATATATAAATAATTATTATATATGTAGTTCATGAAATCATTATGTTTAGTATTTTTATTAGTAGTTTATACTAATTAGTCATTTACTATTTAGTAATTTTTCCTTCTTTATGTTACACTTCTAGAATTTGATTGTTTTAATCAACCATTTGATATTATATTGTGCCATTTTTACACTGAATTGTGTTCACAAATTCATTGTTATTGCATAGCGTGTATTATTTTACGTATGACATGGAAGAGAATTTCTTGCTACTTAGCCAAATACATAAAAAACAACAACAAAAAAAAAACAGGCGACTACAGTAATTATTTCAACACAGAAAACAACACAGTTTATTAGCACTACATCTAATGCACATGAAAACCCAAAAATGTTACATAATGCATAAAAACACCATATTAATAATGATGAACACCAGGAGATGATGTAGGGATTTTGGAGACCAATGTACAATATAGGAACCAGTATCAACAGGCTTCGGTGAACAAATGCAGTGTGTTTTTGACATCAGTTTGAGCTGCTTCTAAGATCACTCAGATATAATTGCAGCATTTGAGCTGCTTCTGCTGGTTTTGCATTCCCATTGAGAGAAGAAGTTCTAAGGTTATTAAAAGCCCATCAACCCTGACCCTAAGTCAGAAATAGTCAAAATGTATTTTTTTGGGCAACTAGGTTCTGTTGTTTTTTCAAACGCGTCAACATGTTTTTTTTTAAGCTTAGAGTACAATGTACACAGTATTTTTATTTTGTACATTTTTTAAAAAAAGTTAAAGTATTCCATTTTTTCTTTTACAAATAAAGATGTAAAAAAAGGGTGGATTATTGACATAAGATTCACATAACATTATGAGAGAGGCATGTTATGTGAATCTTATGTCAATAATATACATTTTTTACAGCTTTATTTGTAAAAGAAAAAATTGAATACTTTAACTATTTAAAAAAATTTACAAAATAAAACTATCATGTAAACCTTGCCCTAGATAAAAAAACAGACTGCTGCACCTCTATAAATCCTGAATACTGGATCTCATAAATATTATAAAACAAAGTCTCTAATCCCAAAGGATGCCTATTTGTCAGAAACCATGAAATCAGGCTGAGACAGAAGTACAGTTAAATCACACTTGTTTAATAATAAAAGTAAAAAAGAACAAACGTAGTCAAAACATAGCCAGTAAGTTCAGTAACCGGAACGGATAGTCAGCCAAGCCAGGAGTCAGGGATCAATGTAGTGGAACAGCAAGCAGGATCTGGAGCCAGAAGGGATGTCAGCAAAGCAAGTCTTGAACAGGATCGCAGGAGATAGTTTCTGTGATGTTGACCAAGGCGAAGGCAGAGATCCACTGGGCTGAACAGCTTAAGTAGGCAGGACTGACGAGCAGGATATCATCAACAGCTGAGTAACTGTGGAGAGATAGGAGCTGGCAATTAACCGACAGCTGAGCGGCCAGCTCAGAGAAGGAAGGGCTGAGCCCAGCCCTGACACTATTATGGGGAAACGCGTTGGGGGAAGTCCTTGTCGAGCTGTGTCGTAAAGTCAGGGCTGTCTCATAAAAAAAACCCAAGTGATTATGAAGCAAAAAAAACTTCTTGAATATGCCATACTAACAGTGCACACTGACAACTATAAACAGTGTGAGAACATTTCATATAGCTTTCACCTTATATAACTGTGCAATTTAAGTAAATTGCGAAGAATCCATCAAATATATAATATAAAAAAATCTTAAAGTTCAATCAAAATGTGCATAAAGTTCATCAAATAAGGTTCCTGAAAAAAAATGTTCATAAAAAAAAACAAAAAAACAATCAATGGTGATTTTCTAAAAGTGCAGAGTGCTCAAATCACACAAAGTGCTCCAGTACTCCAAGGTACTTCTCAATGACAGCCTCTTACCAAACTCAGATGATCTTAAAATGATAAGAGATCAGTAACGCTTTATGCTTGGCAAATTCCTCAGCCGATGCTCTCACCACCATGGTCATTCAGTGACCACATCTGTAAGATTCAGTAACCATGTCCCCGCACCCAAAAAAAATTACTCCACCACAATGCTGTTTGCTAATCAACAGATTCTCTCGGGCAATTGTATGATATTGGGTAAAAAAGAGAAGAAGGCTCATAGCGCAATAAAGTAAAATAAAATGTTTATTCTAAAATCATCGAACTTACAAACATCAGGATATATACAGTGGTAAAACAAAGCCTTGACACAGCCGTGGGATACTCCAGCCAACCTGGGCAAAATGACGTCACAGCTCTGACTCCACCCAACGCGATTCCCCATAATAGACGTCCCCTGGGATTAGAGATTTTGTTTTATACTATTTATGAGATCCAGTATTCGGGATTTATAGAGGTGCAGTGGGTCTGAACTTTTCCTGTTCTTTATCTAGTGCAAGGTTTACATGATATTTTTAGTATTATGAGAGAGGACACAACAGAGGTTGTTTCCTTGTAGATTCTAGTCTCTATGATTGAAACGTTGTACATCTAATGAGAGCAAGAAGAAGGTGGAATTCAGAGTAGGGGGTGTAACTTCTCATTCACTTTTGGTTGCACATTTCACCTTTAGCTATTGAACTTTGTAAACAACAGGCTTTTTCAGAGGGGAAAAAATGTGAAAAGAAGCAAACACCTACTGGCTTACAATGAGAACACAAAATATTTATATGGAATGCATTTATATTTACTTTATTATGTTTATAAAAATATTGTTTTTTTAGTCCCATAGTAAATGAAGAAAATATGTACAAACCACTGTGATTTCCCTTTAATAGGAAAGGTTGTAGCACTACTCTGATATAATTTCAGTTTTCAAAGCTGATAAGAAGCTACAAAATTGCAAACAAAATTGGCAGAAGCAAATGTATAGCCAACAGTAGAGTTTAGACAAGACAAGTGTTAATATATTATATATATATAATATATACACTATACATACACTATCCAAAAGTATTGGGACACCTACCTTTACACGCACATAAACTTTAATGGCACCCCAGTCTTAGCCTGTAGGGTTCAATATTGAGTTGGCCCACCCTTTGCAGCTATAACAGCTTTAACTCTTCTGGGAAGGCTGTCCACAAGTTTTAGGAGTGTGTCTATGGGAATGTTTGACCATTCTTCCAGTAGCACATTTGTGAGGTCAGGCACTGATTTTGGATGAGAAGGCCTGGTTTGCAGTCTCCACTCTAAATTATCCCAAAGGTGTTCTATTGGGTTGAGGTCAGGACTCTGTGCAGGCCAATCAAGTTCCTCCACCCCAAACTCACCCATCTATGTCTTTATGGACCTTGCTTTGTGCACTGGTCCAAATCATTTGGTGGAGGGGGGATTATGGTGTGGGGTTGTCTTTCAGGGGTTGGGCTTGGCCCATTAGTTTCAGTGAAGGAAACTCTTGAGGCGTCAGCATACCAAGACATTTTGGACAATTTCATGTTTCCAACTTTGTCAGAACAGTTTGGGGATGGCTCCTTCCTGTTCTAACATGACTGCACACCAGTGCACAAAGCAAGGTCCATAAAGACATGGATGAGCGAGTTTGGGGTGGAGGAATTTGGCTGGCCTGCATAGAGTCCTGACCTCAACCCGATAGAACACCTTTGGGATAAATTAGAGTGGTGAATGTGAGCCAGGCCTTCTCATCCACACCAGTGCCTAACCTCACAAATGTGCTTCTGGAAGAATGGTCAAAAATTCCCATAAACACACCCCTAACCCTTGTGGACAACCTTCCCAGAAGAGATGAAGCCGTTATAGCTGTAAAGGGTGGGCCAACTCAATATTAAACCCTACGGACGAAGACTGGGGTGCCATTAAAGTTTATGTGCGTGTAAAGGCAGGCATTCCAATACTTTTTGGTAATATAGTGTATACTGGTTTGCAAAGGCATTTGATGCACATAAAATGAATATATATCCTTTGTGAACATATTTGCATGAAACGTTAAATGTAAAATTATGACCTAGGCTCTACCAGTGTTCAGCCAAATAAAAGAATCATAATTTCAGAACGACTTTATTATGGCTTGATTTGTTAATTGCCTGCACAGGTACACTTCATTTAAAGTAATACACATCTGTTATCTGAAAAGAAACAAGGTTGCGTTTTCTACAGCCTCACACATCCTTATGTTGTACCATCTGCCTGTTTTTAATGAAAGACAAGTCATTATTTATATCCTTTCTCTGTTTCAGTTTCAATGGTAAACTGTTATAGAAGCCATTGCAAAGACCTCCATTGTTTAATTAGAGCCTCCTGAATAGCGTTGCCTGTATTCAGACATTCTGAAATGGAGTAACACAATAAAAGATATACTTTACTTGAGACGTTCGATGTGCCTGTTAGGATTGCTTGAAATTCCTTGTTAAATGCCTTTAGCATTGTATTGATGGTAATAATAATAAAACGTGAACTCCAAACAAACAACTAACATTTGAACTTTTAGAATCTGCAATAGGACGTGTAATTCTGTCCATCCAGTCCTGAGGTTTTACACCGCTATGCTACTCTGCTAGACAGCACAGCAAGTTTACTGACCTGACTTTTCTCTACTGCAGTTAAAAGGTAACTTCAGTAAAAAATCAATTTTCTTTACACTACTGACCCTTTCCATGCTTCAGATAACCACTAGTGAGCCATGGTTGCAACAAACAAACCCCCTAGGGGCAGGGCCGGTGCTACCACTAGGCAAACTAGGCAGCTGCCTAGGGTGCACTGCTACCTAGGGCGCCCAGCCACTGGTGTTCCTACTCTCTGTTCTCTGCAGCAAGCAAACATTCATTGATAGGCACTGGTAAAGCTGCATTTGATGGGCACTTCATTAAAAAGGTGGGGTATACAGGGCAGGGCATAGGGGGTGGCAAAATGAGGTTTCGCCTAGGGTGTCAAAAATCCTTGCACCAGCCCTGCCTAGGGGTGCATTGTTACACCAGCCTAGGCTCACGAAACGTACAGGCGGCTATGTAAGGACAATCCACCACCAAAAGCGGGCAAGAAGAGGATCCATGATGCCATCAGACTATTCAGAAAACAGTTGTAATCAAAATATTTAGGGATTTTAAACAAATAGCCTTGAGGGGGGGGGGGGGGGGGGGCAGTGAGGGGGGCTGGAAGATGGAGATTTGCTTCAAAGTGGTTGTAAAAATGTTTTTTTTTTCCTTAATACATTCTATGGATTAAGGCAAAAACCTTCTGTGGTCTGCTCTCCCCCAGCTCTCCTTATGCTTACCTGAACACATTTTTTCCTCAGTTTAGGCCGATATGTATTCTTCTACATATTTTTGGTAAAAAAAAAAAAAAATCGCAATAAGCGTATATTGATTGGTTTGAGCAAAAGTTATAGCGTCTACAAAATAGGGGATAGATTTATGGCATTGTTATTATTTTTTTTTTTTATTAGTAATGGCGGCGATCTGTGATTTTTATCATGACTGTGACATTATGGCGGACACATCGGACACTATTTTGGGACCATTGTCATTTATACAGCGATCAGTGCTATAAAAATGCACTGATTACTGTGTAAATGACACTGGCAGGGAAGGGGTTAAACACTAGGGGGCGATCAAGGGGTTAAATGTGTCCTAGGGAGTGATTCCTAGGGGATGGGCTACCTAGGACATGACGGGGAGCAGTGATCTGTCATGTCACAAGGCAGAACAGGGAAATGCCTTGTTTACATAGGCATCTCCCCGTTCTGCCTCTCAGTGACACGATTGTGGGACACCGGCGGACATCGAGTCCGCGGGACCCACCGCCACGGTCACGCCCACCCACTAGCCCCGCCAATTAAAGGAGACATACAGGTACGCCCATTTTTCCACTGCTGCCATTGTGCCGACGTATACCGGCCTGCAGCGGTCGGCAAGTGGTTAAGGAATATTGCTAGGTGACCTCCAAGCACCTCCAAACCTCCATCCAGTGCAAGAGCAGCAACAAACTAATGAGGTCATCTCTCTTCTCCTGTCAGTGTGTCCCCTGTAAGCATATGTACTTTAAGTAAAGACACACAATGGGGTTGATTTACTAAAGGCAAATAGACTGTGTACTGTGCAAAGTGCAGTTGCATTCTGCAAGTGCAGTTGCTCTAGGAGTCTAGGACTTGGTAAATGAGGAAAGCTTCACTTTGAGATAAATACCCAATCATGTCTAAGGAATTTTTTTTAAAAATGGCATTTTTGCTCGCACGTGATTGGTTGATGGAAGTCAGCAGAGCTTCTGCACATTTACTAAGCTCTGAAGCAACTGCTCTTGCAGAGTGCAGCTTCACTTTGCAAAGTGCACTTTGCCTTTAGTAAATCAACCCCAAAGACTCCTGTTGCTGTCCCTCCTCTCTCCCTCACAGTGTTATGCCCCATACACAAGGTCAGATTTTCCAATGTTCGATGGGAGCTTGTTGTCGGAAATTCCGACCATGTGTAGGCTCCATCAGATATTTTCCATCGGAATTTCCGTCACACAAAATTTGAGATCTGGAACTCAAATTTTCAGACAACAAAATCCGTTGTCGTAAATTCAGATCGTGTGTACACAACTCCGACGCACAAAGTTCAACGCATGCTCTGAATCAAGCAGAAGAGCCGCACTGGCTATTGAACTTCCTTTTTCTCGGCTCGTTGTCCGTCACCGCGTTCTTGACGTTCGGAATTTCCGACAAGATTTGTGTGACCGTGTGTATGCAAGACAAGTTTGAGCCAACATCCGTCGGAAAAAATCCATGGATTTTGTTGTCGGAATGTCCGATCGTGTGTACGCAGCATTACTGTGCAGAGATTACAGGAAGCTCATATAATGACAGAATCAGGTACTCGTGCTAGTTGCAGTTTTTACTTTTTTTATTGACAGATAGCAGCATTGGTTTGTGTTTAATGTGATATCATTCTGGCCTTCAGATGTTATAAATCATTCCATTTATAATTTATCACTATTAAAAATGATTTCCTTCTCTCCATAGAAAAAAATGGACATGTGCAAATCGTTTCGTTCCGAATTATTTTTTTTAACAGATTTCCTCAAATTGGTTAATTCGAAAATAACGAAAACCCGTTTAACAAATTTTTCGGAATATTCGAAAATTTGTAAATTCGAAAAGTCTTAAATTTAGAAATCCAAAAATTCGGAAATTCGAAAATCGAAAACCGAAAATTCCCAAAAAATCTGAAATAATAGCTAACTAATAATACCTTAACTATTACTAACCATTACATTTTAGGTATTGGAATTTCCTTTCAAATTTGGCTGTTAGTGAACGTAACGAATACGAATTTACCCGAAGTTACAAAATATCCAAAATAACAAATGAATTCTAAATGAATGGAACATAATGAATTAATAATAACAAATAAAAACTTTTTATTATTATTATTTATTATTGATTCATTTTGTTCCATTTGTTTAGATGTGGCATTCGTTATTTCGGATAAGTCTTAACCTCGGATAAATTTGTATTCGTTACATTCACTAACAGTCAAATTTGAAATTAAACTCCAATACCTATAATTTAATAGTTAGTTATTCTTTCAAATTTCTGGATTTTCTTTCTTATTTTTCGATTTTCTTTCTTATTTTACGATTTTCAAATGTTCAAATTTATGAATTTACAAATTGCGATCATAACGAATGACCCAAAAAAACAAATTCAACGAAAACTAAAGAATTTTCTGGCAGTGCACATGTCTAGAAAAAAGAATGTTGCTTTTACACTGACAACCTGACAGCTAAGGGCATGTGTTTGATGTGAGCTCCTCTAAAGACTAGTACACATGGGCTAAATATCGGGCGACATTCAGTCCTTGTGTACTGCAGCCGGTCTGACAGAGGCCGGCCGTTCTGTGTCTGAAGTTTGTTCAAACCTTAATACCATAAATAATAACATGTTGATAGATTTATACTCCAGGAGTATATATTGAGTTTGAAAATTCTAGAGCAATGCTTAACTAAAGCATTACAATTTAACTAAACCCATTCGATTTTAGTCAACTAAAATTATTTTAGTCAATGAAAATGTACTGGAGGTTTTAGTCAACTAAAATACGACTAAAACTAAAATGGCATTTTGGTCAAAAGACTATGGCCAAAACTAAATCGAAATTTGACATCAACGTTAACACTGACAGTCACCTCTTTGTGACAATACCAGTCCAAAAGCCTGAGAGTACTCTATTGATGGACAGCAATAAACACATTCGTTGTTACACATCAAACTCACAAGGTAAGCATGTTTTGGCTTTTTTCTTTTCATCGAGTGCATGTGGTGTTCGTTAAGAGTCACATGCTCCAATAGCAACGTTTTTCCAAGGAAATCTTGCTATTGGTGTCCCTGAGAGATATTTTAGTCAGTCGTTGACTCATTTTTAAGCATTTCAAAATTAAAACTGACAATTTATGCAGTACTTTACATCGATTTTGTACATTCACATTAGTCCCTGCCCTCAAGGAGCTTAAATTTAAGGACCCTAACTCACATTCTTACATACACCAGGGCCAATTGATCTACCAGCAAGTCTTTGGAGTCTGGAAGGGAACCAGAATACCAAAAGGAAACCCACGCAGGCACAGGGAGAACATGGAAACTCCAGGCAGGTAGTATTATGGTTGGCATTTGAACTGACGATCCTAGTGCTGCCAGGTGGAGCTACTAACCACTAATTGCTGCCCACATGTAACCTGGATTTAGAATTCGACAAATGTCTGCTTACATGTTCATTTTATTCCACAATAGCCAAATCTCTAGACCTTGCATGGGCATCTATGTCAGTTTTGGGTAAATTTTACTTTATTTTAGGTTTGGCCATATATAAAGTATATATATAAATACATACATAATTTCATACATTTTTTTTTCTTACAGATTATATGTACTGTATGTATGGTATGGGTTATCAATAACAAATTTGCATGGTGGGTTATCCAACAGAGAGCCCTGAAAAGCAGTTGTTTTTCTGCTCCCTTTGTCTG